>NC_044980.1:104485162-104785162 GCF_008728515.1 Papio anubis
GTAGATCTTCCTCCATCCCTTTATTTTGAGCCTATGTGTATCTCTGTTTGTGAGATGGGTCTCCTGAATACAGCAAACTGATGGGTCTTGACTCTTTATCCAATTTGCCAGTCTGTGTCTTTTAATTGGTCCATTTAGTCCATTTACATTTAAGGTTAATATTGCTATGTGTGAACTTGATCCTGTCATTGTGATATTAGCTGGTTATTTTGCTTGTTAGTTGATGCAGTTTCTTCCTAGCATCAATAGTCTTCACATTTTGGCATGTTTTCGCAATGGCTGGTACCGGTTGTTCCTTTCCATGTTTAGTGCTTCCTTCAGGATCTCTCGTAAGGCAGGCCTGGTGGTGACAAAATCTCTAAGCATTTGCTTGTCTGTAAAGGATTTTATTTCTCCTTCACTGATGAAACTTAGTTTGGCTGGATATGAAATTCTGGGTTGAAAATTCTTTTCTTTAAGAATGTTGAATATTGGCCCCCACTCTCTTCTGGTTTGGAGAGTTTCTGCTGAGAGATCCGCTGTTAGTCGGATGGGCTTCCCTTTGTGGGTAACCCGACCTTTCTCTCTGGCTGCCCTTAACATTTTTTCCTTCATTTCAACTTTGGTGAATCTGACAATTATGTGTCTTGGAGTTGCTCTTCTCGAGGAGTATCTTTGTGGCGTTCTTTGTATTTCCTGAATTTGAATGTTGGTCTGCCTTACTAGGTTGGGGAGGTTCTCCTGGATGATATCCTGAAGAGTGTTTTCCAACTTGGTTCCATTTTCCCCATCACTTTCAGGCACACAATCAGACGTAGATTTGGTCTTTTTCACATAATCCCATATTTGTTGGAGGCTTTGTTCATTTCTTTTTCCTTTTTTTTCTCTAGACTTCACTTCTCACTTCATTTCATTCATTTGATCTTCAAGCATTGATACTCTTTCTTCCAGTTGATCGAGTCAGTTACTGAAGCTTGTGTATTTGTCACGTATTTCTCATGTCATGGTTTTTATCTCTGTCAGTTCGTTTATGGCCTTCTCTGCATTGATTATTCTAGTTATCCATTCTTCCATTCTTTTTTCAAGATTTTTACTTTCTTTGTGCTGGGTTCATAGTTCCTCCTTTAGCTCTGAGAAGTTTGATCGACTGAAGCTTTCTTCTCTCAACTCATCAAAGTCATTCGCTGTCCAGCTTTGATCCGTTGCTGGCGATGAGCTGCGTTCCTTTGGAGGGGGAGATGCGCTCTGATTTTTTGAATTTTTTGAATTTCCAGCTTTTCTGCACTGCTTTTTCCCCATCTTTGTGATTTTATCTGCCTTTGGTCTTTGATGCTGGTGACATACTGGTGGGGTTTTGGTGTGGGTGTCCTTTCTGTTTGTTAGTTTTTCTTCTAACAGTCAGGACCCTCAGCTGTAGGTCTGTTGGAGATTGCTTGAGGTCCACTCCAGACCCTGTTTGCCTGGGTATCAGCAGTGGAGGTTTCAGAAGATAGAATATTTTTGTACAGCAAGTGCTGCTGTCTGATTCTTGCTCTGGAAGCTTTGTCTCACGGGTGTACCCTGCCATGTGAGATGTGAGGTGTGAGGTGTTGGTCTGCACCTAGTGGGGGATGTCCCCCAGTTAGCCTACTGAGGGTTCAGGGACCCACTTGAGCAGGCAGACTGTGGGTTCTCAGATCTCAACCTCCCTGCTGGGAGAGTCACTGCTCTCTTCAAAGCTATCAGACAGGGTCATTAACATCTGCAGAGGTTTCTGCTGCTTTTTTTTTTTTTCTATGCCCTGTCCCCAGAGGTGGAGTCAACAGAGATAGGCAGGCCTCCTTGAGCTGAGGTAGGCTCCACCCAGTTCGAGCTTCCAGGAGGCTTTGTTTACCTACTTAAGTCTCAGCAATGGCGGGCGCCCCTCCCCCAGCCTCGCTGCTGCCTTGCAGTTAGATCTCAGACTGCTGTGCTAGCAATGAGGGAGGCTCCATGGGCGTGGGACCCTCCTGGCCAGGTGTGGGATATAATCTCCTGGTGTGCCGTTTGGTAAGACCCTTGGTTAAGCACAATATTGGGGTGAGAGTTACCGGATTTTCCAGGTGTTGTGTGTCTCAGTTTCTAAAGGGATCCCCTTCCCCCTTGTGCTTCCCAGGTGAGGCGATGCCTCGCCCTGCTTCACCTCTGGCTGGTTGGGCTGCACCAGCTGACCAGCACCAATTTTCTGGCACTCCCCAGTGAGATGAACCCGGTACCTCAGTTGAAAATGCAGAAGTAACCCGTCTTCTGTGTCGCTCGTGCTGGAAGCTGGAGGATGGAGCTGTTCCCATTCAGCCATCTTGCCCGCACCCCTCTATAGACATTGATTTCTTTACCTAAAAATGTTTCACTAGAGAATGGTTGCTCTTGTTATCGCAAGCCTCCCCTGCTTACCTTTGCATCCTCACTTAGTCATTTTCCTCTGGACCTTTGACACTCTCCTTGCTGGACTCCCTGCCTCCCATCTTTAACCTCACTGCACTGTACCATTAGATCAAACCTTCCATGGTCCCACATTACGTACAGAAAAAAGTTCCTGGCACCTCTACCTGACCATCATAAAACCCTGCTTCTTTCCTGCTGCTTCGTTCTACAATCATTAATTTCTGTGGTTTCTTTACTGTACCCAAACATTCTGGGCACATCCCTATATCGTAGATTTTTAAAGTGCTTTTCTATCTGCAATGCTCTCCTCCCTCCCTTCCTTAATAATCCTTAGATTTAAGTTCCAGTTTGGATACCCCTCTCTTTAAGACATTTTTAGACCATCCTGACTGGTGAGAATTTCTTCTTCTCCTAAATACCTACAGTGGTTATTGATGTTTTCTCTCATTTTGTTTTTATAGACCACAATTTATGCTTCTTTTATATTCTTTCTCTAATCTAGGTACAATATAGATGCTAAATAAATGAATAAGTGAATGAAAAATGTAACTGTTATCTACACTTGTCTCTGGAGGTGATATCCTGGTCCTTTTATTTTTTCCTAAAGGACACAGAGCAGTGAAACTGTAGGGATTAGGAAAACCAGAAAAGGGTCATCAGATTGCCCTAACTATGAATGGCAGTCTTGGTCTCCATGAGACAAAATTCTAGCCTCTCCCTGACCTTATTCCTTCTCCCAGGGTGTCTTGTACTGTGTCAGAAACCCTAGTAACACTGATGATTTTGTTTCTCAGCTTGTCTCTCAGGTCTCCTCTCTGGCCCAGGGTGTAGGGTAAGCTGGAATATGTTGGAGGCAGAGCTTTTCTACCTTTTGGGGATGGATCTACTACCTACGTCCTCTGAAGAAGTGTATAAGATTAGAGGAGATTGAAAAACTGACCCTAGTGGAGCCAGGATCAGGTCATAGAGATTAGCACAAGAATTAAATAAAAGCTCAGATATTGGTGTGAGAGGAGTAATGTTAGGGAAGGTGTGCTTTGGACATTACTTGAAGGGGAAATTATGAGACCCAGAGGTTACTTGCTGTTTCTTCATTTCCTTTTAGCACTGAGAGATGGATGATTCCTTTGCAGGTATTTTGCCTACCAACTGAATAGTGGTCAGTATGGGTGTGGTGGGGCAGAGTAAATAACCAGGATTTTTTTCTAGGTAGAGGAGGAGTAACAAAGAGAATAGAACATGTAGCTAATAACTTAAGCATTTCTGTTTAAAAATGAACTCTATTTAAAATAAGAGCATGCATACACGCCACTAATTACCCGTGAGTATATTAGGAAGATACAGTTTAGTGCTTATAGGCCCAAGTTGGTAATGTCTTTCTTTATTTGAACATTAATTTGCTTTAAATGCTTAACCAAATGTGGAATTTCTTTATTAAGTGTTTATTAAACATACACTTTGTGTTTAACATTGATAATACAAAGAACTATTCTTGTATTAATATTTCTGTAAATTATATTTTAATCTTTCTTAATGTAGATTCAAAAGGTAATTGGGTAAATATGGATTTTAGATCTGCTGCTTTAAAACTGATAGGCATATGAGGGTAAGGTAAGTCCACTAAATGAGAATGCAGTCTCTAAGTCAATATTTTGGGCCTGAGGACCTGGAAAAAGGGGCAAATTTGTAAAAAGAAAAGGAAGCATTTTGAGAGACTGTATCAGACAGCAACGAATGGGTAGGAATGTATCCACCAACCAGAAGATGCAACTTGCCGAGAAAGGATCAAAAAGCAGGAGAGAATTAGTGGATTTTCAGGAAATAGTGCAAACAGGAAAGACCTGGGGTCTGCATCTTGACAGATGAGCTGGGCAGAATGTGAGCACAAGTAGCAGATGAAATTTTAAGGAGAATGAGAGAGAGAGAGAGAGAGAGAGAGAAGTAGCATTTGGTTTGTGCCTGACTGAAAACTGTGGACTGTGTCAAACAATGTCACTATGTATTTATAACTAGCCCACCTATGCTATCACATAAACAGCATATTTGTATTTATTTAAATCTTTATTATATTTTATTTCTTTTTTCCATTAGAAATAGGATTAGCCCTCTAAATGGCCTGATCATGGATGTGCTGCAAAGGCACTCAGAGGGATGGAGATCAGAGGACATGAAGGGAAAGAGAGACCATACATACAGAGGACTGTAAGAAGCACATGAGCAGCTTAAAGGATCATATAAAATGTATATCCATACAGCTATCTCCTGGGTCAAGAAATCAAATCCAGCCAGCACCTAGAAGTTCCCTCTATGCCTTCTTCAACTCCAGCACTTTCCCTCAGGAAGATATCTTAGATCAGGGTTCCCCAACCCTCAGGCTGTGGATGGGTACCTGTCCATGGCGTATTAGGAACTGGGCTGCACAGCAGGAGGTGAGCTGTGGGCAAGTGAGCATTACAGCCTGAGCTCTGCTTCCTGTCAGATCAGCAGCAGCATTAGATGTTCACAGGAGCACAAACCCTATTGTGAACTGTGCATGTTGGGGGAATCTAGATTGAGTGCTACTTATGAAAACCTAATGCCTGATGATCTGAGGTGGAACAGTTTCATCCTGAAACCATCACCCAACCCCGCTGGTCCATGGAAACATTGTCTTCCATGAAACCAGTTCCTGGTGCTGAAAAGGTTAGGGACTGCTGTCTTAGATTACTGTAAAAACGTTATAATTTTGCATTTTACACTTAAGCTTTTAATTAATCCTGAACAAAATTTACTTTTTGTTCATTCATTTAGCATCTATATTGTGCCTAGATTTGTGGTACAACCCATTAAAAAAAGATTGAATTCTTTTTTCTTATTTGCACACTCAGTTGTCTTAGTACCATTTTTTCATTTATTAAAAAGTCTATGCCACTGCTCTGCATAAATCAAATGTTCATTTGTGTATATATCTGTCTCTAGACCCTGAATTTATTTAACCTTACTTAAGGAAACACTTTAAAAGTTTGTGAATTGAAGCCTCTAATTATTTCAGCTTTACTTTCTTGAGCATTTACTCTGAGGCCTTTCCTATGTTTAACAATCACAGGTGGACAATCTTCATTTAGTCTTCACAAGAACCCTGCATGGGTGTTCCTATTATTTTCCCCATCTCACAGGTGGTTCAGAGATTAAATAACTTGCCCATGATCACCTAACTAGTTAGTGATAGTCAAGATTCCAAAGTCTGTCCTGTGCTCTGTCTGAAACCCAGACACTAATGGCTAGCAATTCTGTCTCTGACCATTTTGGTTACAAGCTTTTAGGCAAATCATCCTGGACCATCGCGCCATTCTAAATATGTGACTTGCTCGCTGTGTCTATATATGTCTATGAAGACATGTCTGCCGATTGGATTTTAATTCTTTGTCTCTTTAAAGAATCAAATATCAGTCAGCTGCCAAGCAGCCATGTCCCAGGCTCTCAGCCATGTGCTCTTGCCAAGGGTTCTTGGCTGGGTCTGGGGTTTTCCCAAAAGAGTTTGATACTTGATACTTATTCTTCAGCCTAATTTTCAACCTGTGATGCCTTCCTGAGCCCACACAGGTAGTTGATTGTGCAGCTTTTTCTTTGTGTGAGAAGAATATTCCGTCACCAGCTCAGATTTACTCTTCTCAAGGGTGTCAGTGAGAGACAGCAGCCTGTCGAAATGGGAGGGCTGACTGGAGGATTAGAAATGGATCCTTGGATTGACATGCACTGCTTGGATTGCCAAGGAAGGCTGCATTTTCAAATGGAATAATTATGTAAGGTCTGTTTCAGTGCTAAAATCTGGTTTATAAAAAAGGAATAGGTTAGGGGCAATGCCATTCACACTGAATTCACCAAATCCTTGATTATGAAACATTTTCAGAATGTTGGAAATCATTTCTGGGTAACCCCACTTACACAATAGTTCCCAAAGCTGCCATACACACTGATATGAAATGCTTAAGTAAGGTCAATAAACAATGTGCGAGTTCATTGCCTTTCTCTGAAATATCTTACTGACTCTGGATATGAAGAATCTGGATAATCTTTACTGCTGAATAAACACATTGCCGCATGGATATTACTATATTGACCCATCTACATGACATAGCATGTATTGACCTAGTCCCCATGAGGTTGCAGGAGGGAATGATGCAACATGTGACTTTGTTGTTTAAATTTTTATACTTATTTGTTCTACAATTCATAACTTGAGATATGATGGCTAAGGGCCAGCAGCATTTAAGAAAGATTAGTTCAGGTTTTATCTCCAAGTCTGTGCCATGCTCAATGGTCCCCAACCACACATCCTTAGGTTTACTGACAATCTGTCAGCATCAAGATGATGTTACTTCTTAACACAGGTGGTATATTCTGCTGGAAAACGTTGTAGACACTGTGAGGCCACTGCTTGGGTATGCAGTGATTATTTTCTCTTTCACAGGACTCAGGTCCTAGTTTTCTTGAGGAGTAGATAGAATATGCCTGTATTTATTGACCACTTATGCCACCAGATTCCTCACTACCAGTCTATGATATGAAGATGCTTTTGATATACCTCATGCCTTTTCACCTTTAAAAAAAATTGTCATCAGCAGTTGTCACCATTCCCAGCATGGGTTCCAAGAATGACCTCGAATGATTATGTAAGTATTGGATTTATTTATGAAAAGGAAAGACATAGATTCCCTCATGGCAAAATCCTGAATTGCAGTGACACCTCCTCTTCAAAATCAGCTGCAAGCTAAGTGTTTATTTCAGAATGTCCTGGCACTGGAGAAAGCTGAGAGAATGAGGAAAGAATATTCTGTCAATTTAACATGTTCTGGACTTACATATAGCTAGTTCCATGAAAAGACGTTTCTCAAAGACTGAATTTTTGCTGTTAGTCCCAAAAAGTTCTGGCACAGATTGGTTCACTGTAAATGGGGCTCAGGAAAATCAGTGAAAACCTGTAACATTATATTTTTGAAGTGATCTTTAACAGATAGTGTCTAAATTTATAGAGAATGTGATGACAGCAAGAAAATTGGCATTGATTAAAAATCTGGTAGAATGCAAGTTATAGATAGACAGCTGCTAGGATGTTTCTCTCTCTTGTTTGCTGATTTGGGATGTGGTAAATGAAAGTCCTCCTCTTCCACTTGCACTGCTAAATAATCTTTCTGAGAGCATTGGAAATTGGGAGAGAAAGACTTTCTGATGTATTAGAAGATAAACCAATAAAAGCAAAAGGCCATATCTGAGGTAGTTAGGATGGCTGGTACTGCCTCTCCCCACCCCTGAATCTGCGTTAGCTGAAACACGAAGCAAGGTGGAATCCAAGAGTAGTGTAGGAAGCCAAGACTAGGCTGGGTGAGCATAAAGCCAGATGGCAGCTTCTGTCTTCATGGCAGCCCACCCTATCCCATTATCATTCTCAAGGACTTTTGAGAAGTTTTCCTCTAGCTTCTCAGAATATATTTGGGGTTAGTAACCTCTGTGTGAGTTCTCATCTCCAGAATGCCTGCAACTTTATTCTTCTAGTCAAAGGTATTCCTGGGCTCTGAGGTGTGCAATGAGTGCTTCAATCAAGCTTGCCTTGGAACTTTAGGTTTTAATTAATAAGATTAAAGGGACAGGGAAACTCCAGGAGGTAGAATTTGTATAGAATAATGGCATAGCGCTTTACAGCTTACAAACTGTTTTCACATCTAAGATGGGAGAGACTGTCTGGTCATAATTGGTTATACCCAAAAACAGCCACAGCCTGACACTGAATAAGTGCCAATATTTGCTGAATTTATGATTAACAAAAAAATCTATCATTTTCACTTGATAGCCATAATCTAACCAATGATGTAGGCAGAGTTGTTGTCATACATCATGATTTTGCAGATGAGGAAATGAAGTCTCTGAATACTTTTTAGGGGTAAATGCATTTTCCCTAGAACTCAGGCTGCTAGATTACTGCATTGGAACCATAATTGAGTTATTTTTATTCCAAACCCAGTGTTCTTCCTACCATACCAAAGAAACAAAAATAGAGGAGAAGGAAACTAAAGTTATTTGAGCCATACTTTTAGGGAAATTGATGAATTTCTAATTTTCTGTAAGTTATTACAGAGATTAGTTGGAGGATGTTAGGGGCTACAAGTAGAGAAACTTCTTAGGGCATGGTCAAAGAGCTAGCTATTGGTTTAGAACGTAAGATGTTAATTACCTTCTGCTGTGAAAATTCAAAGCAGAATCTGGGATGAGAGGACTCACAAGGCAAGGGATGGAGGTGGGCCCCAGGGGTTACAATATTCAATAAAGTAGGACAGACAGAGACTTGGGAAAATTCTAAGGGTCAGAAGCTAGAGTGCTTTAAAAAGAACCAGAGTTGAGCCAGAATTAATGTTGCAAACAAAAAGGTAAGACAAGTGAGACTTGCAGAGAAAAGACAACATCTTTTATGACTGTGTCTCTATAGTGAAGCCATGATATACAGTAACATACTACATATTTCCCCCACTGCTCTTCACTCACCCTGCCTCCTGGGGAATCTAGAAAAGATACAAGTTTAGAACCTACAGCAGCTTCTGGGAGAATGATAGTAAATGCCTGTCTTAACTCCTAAAGGTTGAACATGAGATCCTGAGCCATATAACATGATAAGTTCTTATCCTTCATCTCTTGCACATTTCAAAAGAGGCCTTCTCTGTGTCCCTCACTCACTGATATGTTTTGGCTGTGTCCCAACCCAAATCTCTTCTTGAATTGTAGTTTCGCATAATCTCCACGTGTCATGGGAGGGACCCAGTGAGAGGTAATTGAATCATCGGGGCAGTCCCCCATGCTGTTCTCTTGATAGTGAGTTAGTTTTCATGAGATCTGATATTTTTATAAGGGGCTTTTCCCACTTTGCTCAGCACTTCTCCTTCCTGCTACCATGTGAAGAAGGATGTGTTTGCTTCCCCTTCCGCCATGATGGTAAGTTTCCTGAGGCCTCCCTAGCCATGCAGAACTGTGAGTCAATTAAACCTCTTTCCCTTCTAAATTACTCAGTCTCAGCTATGTCCCTATAGCAGTGTGAGAACGAAATAATACAGTAAATTGATACCACAGTGAGTGGGGTGCTGCTAAAAATATACCTGAAAATGTGGAAGCAACTTTGGAACTCAGTGTCAGGCAGAGGTTGGAACAGCTTGGAGGGCTCAGAAAAAGACAGGAAGATGTGGGAAAAGTTTAGAACTTCCTAGAGACTTGTTGAATGGCTTTGAACAAAATGCTGATAGTGATATGGACAATAAAGTTCAGGCTGAAGTGGACTCAGATGGAGATAATGAACTTCTTGGGAACTGGAGTAAAGGTTACTCTTGGAATGAAAAGAGACTGGCAGCATTTTGCCCCTGCTTTAGAGATCTGTGGAACTTTGAACTCGAAAGAGATGATTTAGGGTATCTGGTGGAAGAAATTTCTAAGCACCAAAGCATTCAAGGGGAAGCAGAGCATAAAAGTTTGGAAAAATTGCAGCCCAATGATGCAACAGAAAAGAAAAAAACATTTTCTGGGGAGAAATTCAAGCTGGCTGCAGAAATTTGCATAAGTAACCAGGAGTCTAATGTTAATCACGAAAACAATGGGGATAATGTCTCCAAGGTATGTCAGAGACCTTCACGGTGGACCCTCATCACAGGCTCAGAGGCTTAGGTGGAAAAAAATGGTTTCCTGGGCCAAGTCCAGGGCTCCCCTTCTCTGTGCAGCCTCAGAACATGGTGCCCTGCATCCCAGCTGCTTCAGCTCCAGCCATGGCTAAAAGGGGCAAAGGTAGAGCCTGGGCCGTGACTTCAAGGGTACAAGCCCCAAGCCTTGGCAGCTTCCATGTGGTGTTGAACCTGTGGATGCACAGAAGTCAAGAATTCAGGTTTGGGAACCTCTGCCTAGATTTCAGAGGATGTGTGGAAATGCCTGGATATCCAGGCAGAAGTTTGCTGCAGGGGTGGAGCCCTTATGGAGAACCTCTCTGCTAGGGTAGTGTGGAAGGGAAATGTGGGGTCAGAGCCCTCACACAGAGTCCCCACTGGGCTACTGCCTAGTGGAGCAGTGAGAAAAGGGCCACCGTCCTCTAGACCCTGGAATGGTAGATCCACCGACAGCTTGTGCCATGCTCCTGGAAAAGCCACAGACACTCAACACTAGCCCCTGAAAGCAGCCAGAAGGGTGCTGTACCCTGCAAAGCCACAGAGATGGAGTTTCCCAAGGCCCTAGGAGCCCACCTCTTGCATTAGTGTGACCTAGATGTGAGACATAAAGTCAAAGGAGATCATTTTAAGGTTTAATGACTGCCCTATTGGATTTCAGACTTGCATGGGGACTGTAGTCCCTTTGTTTTGGCCAATTTCTCCCATTTGGAATGGGTGTATTTACCTAATGCTTATACCTCTATTGTATCTAGAAAGTAACTAACTTGCTTTTGATTTTATAGGCTTCTAGGCAGAAGGGACTTGCCTTGTCTCAGATGAAACTATGGACTTGAACTTTTAGGTTAATGCTGGAATGAGCAAAGATTTGGGGGGATTGTTAGAAAGTCATGATTGTGTTTTGAAAAGTGAGGACATGAGATTTGGGAGGGGTCAGGGGTAGAGTAATAGTGTTTGGCTGTGTCTCTAATCAAATATCATCTGAATTGTAGTTCCCATAATCCTCATGTGTTATGAGAGGGACTTGGTGGGAGGTAATTTAATCATGCAGGTGGTCCCCCATGCTGCTCTCATGATAGTAAGTTCCCATGAGATCTGACGGTTTTATAAGGGGCTTTTCCCCCTTTGCTTGGCACTTCTCCATCCTGCACCATGTGAAGAAGGACATGCATACCTCTCCTTCCACTATGATTGTAAGTTTCCTGAGGATTCTCTAGCCATGCAGAACTGTGAGCCAATTAAACCACTTTCCTTTATAAATTACCCAGTCTCGGGTACATCCTTATAGCAGCATGAGAACAAACTAATACACCCACCCAGAGAGAAAATGTGTTCAAATGGCAAGATTACAAGAAGAAGGCTCAGGGACATAGGTCCAGTCCTGGCTTTGCCAAAAATTATATGACCTTAGACAAGTCACTCAGACTGCCTAGGTTTTACTATCCCCATTTGGAAATAAAAATATTAACACAGATTCTATGTTATAGAAGATTTGGCCAGGCGCAGTGGCTCATGCCTTTAATCCCTGCACTTTGGGAGGCCAAGGCGGGTGGATCATGAGCTCAGGAGATCAGGACCACAATCCTGGCCAACACGGTGAAACCTCGTCTCTACTAAAAATACAAAAATTACCTGGGCATGGTGGTGGGTGCCTGTAGTCCCAGCTATTCAGGAGGCTGAGGCAGGAGAATCACTTGAACCCGGGAGGTGCAGGTTGCAGTGAGCCAAGATTTGCGCGACTGCACTCCAGCCTGGAGACAGAGCAAGACTCCGTCAAAAAAAAAAAAAAAAGAAGCCCTGAGTCTAACAATCTATGAAGCAAAAGAGAGAATCAGATACAGCTTCTTCATAGATAGGTTCTCCAGAGACTGTGTTTAATGCATAACTCTCAAGTTAGTCTGGTTCCCAGGTCCTGATTCATCAGGCTGGTGATTTATTAGGCTTAAATAACTACTATTCCCATATAAAAACAAACAAGCCTAATTTCATTTATTTCTCCTACCTAAGAAAGAAGTCAAATGTTAATAATTTATAAAAATAGTGAAATAAGAAAGGACAAGGGATTGAAAGAACCAGAGGCAATGACTTTTTTCACTTTGAGAAAGCTGACAGACTATTTCCTTGAGTTATTAGTGTAGAGTGTCTGGGGAATGCATATAAAGAGCAGATGAATCCATTTGGCATGTCCACACAGCAGTATTTGGAGAGGATGGGAGTATTTCCAGAGAATGATAAACACTACATGCCTTCAAAAGCCTGAACTTGGGGTGGAGCAGAGACTTAGGAAGATACTAGTCTGAGAGTGACATAATTCTAAATGCATGACTCACATTTACTTTCACTAAGCAAAGTTTCTAGGTAGAATATATAGCCAGGGCGGTTGTTAGTATTCCTTGTAGAATCATTACCTGGGACAACAGTTAGTCAATTCCTAATATCTCTGCAGACTGAAAAGAGATAGGCTCCATGCAGGATGAGATCGAGTTTTACTTAAATGTTTTCCAACGTACTTTTCTTATTGTATTTCCTGTACTAGAGAAGCAGTGTGTGCAGTGGTTAGAAACTTGAAGACAGTCTACCCATGGTGTATCATTTAGTAGCTGGGTGATCTTGAGCAAATTATTCAATCTCTTGCTTCAGTTGGCATGTCTCTAAAACGGGATTATAGTAGAATCTCAGAGTTGTTGTAAAGACTAAGTGAGCTAATACTCATATATAGCTTGGAAGAGTGCCTATTGAGTGCTGAGTAGCACTGTGTGTTACCTAGGGTAATTATTGCTCCCGTTACATATGTTGGTGTGGAATAACTTGTGTGCCCACGACCAGGTAAGGAGCAGGTGTCTAATTTGGAGTCATGATTGGGCACTGGCCAAGTAATGATAACTGTTAACATTGGCTGGACTAAAAAGACCAAAACTTCAGTGGAAAAGTCTTACTACTTCTTACTAATGGTTAAGTCTTCTCGTATAACCAGTAGTTGGCTGTACTTTGGTTTTCGTTCGAATTGGGAATTACCTTCATACCCCTTCTCTCCAAAGTGGGAAAGAAGAGTTGAATGAGTATAAGTTGATAATGATATGAAAAATTCAGTGGTCTGATATGGAAAGGTGATGTGTTGTGATAATTCTTTCAACAATATTGGGAACTGGATTAGGAGTGAAGGATCATGAAACTAGCAGCTATTATAATTCACAGATGCATTTCACTCCAGAAATAGGATATTCCAAGCTCTTTCCAAGCTTACTTAGTTCTTTATAGATTTTCAGTTTTAGCAAGAGAGTATTTGCCAATCATATGGCACTATCATATGCTTGAAATGAGAAAAACACCATTTGGGGACAACTGGACTCAAGAGAATTAACATGTTTCCATGCTGTCAATATTACTAAGAGGGAGTCAGACATTCCTTACACAATATCTTCTTTCTATACTTTTTATTTTAAGTAGATACACTGATCTGTGTAATGTTTCTAATTTCAACTCTGTGTAAATAAAAAAGGAGAGGTGGATTGGATAGCAGGTCATACTCAGAGAACAACATGACTCTCTAAATAGCAGGTCATACTCAGAGAACAATATGCCTCTTAATTTATTTACCTCTTTTCAAATAGGTAAAACAGCCTCTGTTTTCTTCTCTTTTCCTCTCTGACATCCTGGTAAGTTTAGTATCCATTATTCAAACAACTATGGCTAAAAACAAAGTTCAAGATTTTTTGTATCTAATTGGAAAACAATGAAGGGTTCTCATTACATGATGATAATAAACACCATCTTGGGCTTGTTCTTTCCTAAATTCATTTCTTATTTGAACAAACGTCCTTTCTGCATCCCAGTAATTGTTCACATAAACCGTAGTTCATTTCTTTAGTTCAAGTCCAAGAACCAAACTTTGTATGCAAAAGTGCAATCTTCACTGAGTACGGTTTGCAAACAATTTCATTTTGTGTATACTAAGAAGGGTGCAAGGTTGGAAATGAGGGATATGAGGCTATAGACTCTGGATAGCAGTGGACATTTTTTCTGAAGTAATGACTTTAATAATCCTACACTTGACAGAAAGGGCAAGATAGAATATAAGGTTGACAGTTCTAAGCTCTATTATTCCCCTGAATTTTGGCAATTACTTTAGCTCTTTAATCAGTCATTACACTTACCATTTTATCTCTAAAGCCATAGATTGAAAATACTTATACACATCCACGAATCTCTATATCAATGGTATCAAGTGGATGGTAGATTGTGTAAGTTAGGATTAGTATCAACTGCATATAACAGACAAATTCAGATCGACAGTGACTTAAACAAGATTGATGTCTCTTATTTCTCTCTCACACAAAAGGAATACTAAACTAGGCAGTCCAGAACTGAAAAGGTGGCTCCACTGAGTTGTCAGGAACTTAAGATCCTTCCATGTCTCTGTTCTATCATCCCTAACTGTGGCTCCTGTCCTTAAAAGCCCCCAAAATCCTCCAAATCACATTTATAGACCAGGGAACAAATGAAGGAGGCTCTCTCTTAAGGGATTTCCCCCCGGAACTCCACTTAACAATTATATTTACATCTCATTGACTGAAATTTAATGACAGCTAAGAAGGCTGCAAGAAAGGCTGAAATATTGTCCCTTTTGCTATGTAGTCACAAACACAGCTAAAGATGTGGTCTCCTATGGCCAAGAAGCAAAGTATGGATAATGGAAGTTAGCTAGCAGTCTCTGCGCAGAATATTGCGGTAGATTGTAAGGGCAGAAAGAAATTGAAAGGAGCCTGTGAAATAACACCTAGCCTTTCAGAAACCTATGTTTATCTTCTCTAAGTTTATTGTTTCTATAAGTAAATGCAAGTTAGCAGGTTATATTATTACATTTACATATTGATAATGTAGCAGTTGTAAAAACTGATTATAGAAAGTGGAGGACATAAGAGAATTAAGTCAGGAAGTTAGCTTTTCTACTTTTCTCAGACCACCCATCTGCTGATCCTCAGGAAGTTACCTGCCATGATAGTGTGAGCATTATGCACATATCACCACATCCTGACACCTCTACAAACAAAAGGCAAGTACGTATACAAAGAGAAGGTAATTTGAGGTATACGGGAGATGCAGACATCTTGTCATAACCAAATAGATGACTGCAGAACTGCTGCTCAGTTGATAAAAAATTCTATTAAAAGTTCTAGATGACTTAAGAGAAAGCATATATTTAGAATAACCTATCTAGGAAATGCAATTATGTAGAATACTATGATAAAAATGAGCCCATGAGTGCTGAAAGGGCACAGGACAAACACATACACAAAGGTAGGACTCAGTGAAGAAAAGCCTGGGAAGAGAGAGTATTGAGGGTCTAGTTGAATGAAAGTCCCAGTCAAGAAGCCATGTGGAGGATTCCGGCTGGCTGAGAGGGTATTGGTAGTTTGTTCTCTTCTCACAATGTTAGTTTCAAACACCTCTTAGGGCTTAGCAGAAAAAAAAATGTGCAATTTAATCACCTATTACTCCTGAAATAGTTAAAGCAAGAATC
The DNA here is from genome assembly GCF_008728515.1 of Papio anubis. NCBI lineage: Eukaryota > Metazoa > Chordata > Mammalia > Primates > Cercopithecidae > Papio > Papio anubis. The sequence goes on from NC_044980.1 coordinate 104,500,736, forward strand.
AGAATCACATCTATCATTCCGTAAAAGTCAAATACTGAAATTTTAAATGGAAACTAAGGGCAGAAATGCAAACACCCACTTGCAGATCACAGAAAGAACACCTCTCTTAGGGTATTTTCTTCTTTGCCCTGGCTGTAAGGGAATCCCAGGTCAAGTCCACACGTGGAGCTCACTGTGGTCAGGTAGCCCTGGGTGACCTGAGTCTTCTCGGGGATCTTTGTGAAACACGCAACCCTATTGACTTTACAGTTTTATTTAGTCTCACTCTAAGGGGTGGATCAGTCTTTCTGACTGACCTGAGACAACCCCGTGCAGCTGTGGCCTTGAGAAAATTCTCAGTTATCCCTCTGGCAAGGACAGAAATGAAATCATGAAAGGATTAAAAAAAATTTCCTTTTTCTCTGAGATTGCAAAGTCCCCTCAGATAGTCGAGTGGAGAGCAGATAAGGAGAATGCATGAGCTGTGCTTTTCCTCAGACCTGAGACTTCCTGTAGCCCAACCCAACAGCATTTTACCCCCAGGATTATAAAGAGAATGACTGGGGAATTAGACCAGAAGTATTATTAGCAATATACTAGGAGGCACAGCCCCTACTTCTACCTCAGGATCTGAAGTACCTTTGATACATCTTCGGGTTTCTTGGGCTTTGTCCTATTCTGATAACAAGTGCAGGCACAATTCGAGAGGCATGATGTATCACACTTCTTAAACACCCTCCATGTGGCTTGCCAAAAACAACACTTGACCATCCTCTTTCTTCCCCTTGAAGGTGCTGTAGGGCTGTATTTGGAACACTTAGGGGTTCTGGGAGCCACCAGTGGTCCTTGCAAAGAGAAACTAGGGAATGGGGATGTTTTCAGCTGTGAGGATCTGTGGAGGGTATTCTTCTAGCCTTCTACTTGGTAAAATGTCATAGAGATGCATAAAAGGGAGACAAGCAAGGCTCTTCAAACTGTTTATGGAAAAACACAATATTCATTTATTAAATTAACATCTGATGATGCCCATCTTAATCAGACACTAAACCAGGAACTAGGGATACAATGGTGAACAAGACAAATAGGGCCTCCCCTGTAGTGGCACTTACATTCTCATGGAAGAACAAATTTTGGACGACCAAATTCATAAGTTAATTATTTAGTTGCAGGGATACTAAACTGCTACAAGGAAGTGCTAAGTTTTATTACAAGAGTCTATTACAAGGGCATTTACCCAGCATGTAGTTCAGGAAAGGCTTTCCTGAGGTTGTGTTTGAGATTTAAGTTGATATCTGCAGGAGCTTACTAGCAAAGATGGTGCTCCTGTCAGAGGAAAAAGCACTGGTGAGGCCCCAAGGAAGAGGACAGAGTATTACCACGAGAAAGAAAAACAGTAAATCTAGAACACAGTGAGCAGAGAGCCTTCCTACATTGGACTGAGGCTGGCAGACCATGTTAAGGATTTCCACATCCCATGGAGAAAAAGAATTGTAAAAGCTTCCAGATAGGGAAAAGCTTCCAGATAGGGAGCTCTCCTTCTTAGATTTTGCTCTTTAGCTTCTGATTTAACATCTCTAGCTGATGAACTTCAAATTTTAAGGCAAATTAAGGAAAATCAAACAAATCTTTAAGCTTTCTGTAAAATTAGATTCTTTTTGTTTTTCTGAGAGAAAATATTTACTTATTTATCTTCTTTTTAAAACTTTTATTTTAGCTTCAGGGTATGTGTTCAGGTTTGTTATATAGTTGTCATGGGGGTTTAGTGTACAGGTTACTTTATCACCCAGGTAATAAGCATGATACCCAATAGGTAGATAGGTACTCTCCTCCTACCCTTCACCCTCAATAGGCCCCAGGGTCTGCTGTTCCCTTCTTTGTGTTCATATGTACTCAATTAAAACAGAATTCTTAGGTAATCAACAAGCAAATGTTCAAAAATGTAATAATGTTTTTATCTGATTTAATGCATCTATAATTCAGTAGATTTGGCCTTGGCACTTGAACTCATTTACTTCTAAACCCGTATGCACATATGTTGACCTCCTGATTCATATCCATTCACAGCTTTCTGCAGAAAGCATCAAATGCGTGCTAATTTTGAGCAGTGAAAGAAAAATAGGTTCTCCTGGATCAAGGAATAACTTTATTGGGAACACAGAAACTTACTGATGAAAAAGTAAAGTACTCTCTTGCTGCAAAATTGGATATCACCCTTTCACCTTGATCAAAGTATGGAGACATCAAATCCATCTAATAAGGGTAAAAAGTAAGGTTAAAAAAGAATGTACCCACAAAGACTTTCAACTCTTAGTCTACTTAAAAATTCCTCAATCTACTATTCCTGAAAATGTAAGCACTTGAGACGTAAAGCGCTTATATTTCTTTTTCCAATTCTCATGCATCTAGAATGATAAGATGGTAGGACTATTTTGCTTACTGCGACGCAGGCTTTTAGCTAATTTTCAAATTCAATTCCTCCTCTTCTTGGGAACACAGCCTGACTACACTTCACATTGTTGTCCTGTGTGTCCAGTGGAATAAGAATGGAAGTGATGTAGGCCATTTCGAGGTCTGGCCCATAAAACTTCCCCAACAGGCCATTATTTGTGTTCCTTTTTCCTTCATCAGCTTAATGAAAATAAGCATGGTGACCTTAGAAATTACATGATAAAGATAATGGAGCCATAAGACAGGGAAAGCCTGGGTCCCTGCATCAAGGCTTGTCAAAAAGTAGACTACCAATCAGACACCTGCTGCTTAGGGCTCTGACTTTGAGTTCATCCTTCATTTCTGGCATATGATAACTTTTTTCTCAGAGCTCTGCTATGATTTAAACCTTACGCTTTGTTCCAGCTGTATAGTTTATTGTAATTTCTACGTAATTACATTAAGAAGATACCACATATTAGGTCCCTGTGTTGCTGGAACCAGAACTATAATAATATGTACATTATTAGTGCCCTAATAAGTAGCAAAATCAATATTTAAGAGGTAGTTTCAGATCTTGCAGTGCCTCTTATCATCACTATAAGCTATCATATTTCATTGTACCTGTTAGAGTTGGAATCTCTGGTTAGTTGTTGGATGAATTTTGCTTCTTATAAGTATTGTGGATTGGCCTGATTATGGGAAGATGTTTACACTTTATGTGCCCTCCACCTTAAGGGAGGGGATTTCCACTTAGAGTACAACATATTCAAGTGATCTATCTAACCTTCCCAAGTGAGACAAACCTCCAAAATTTTAATATTACTTGGTAATTTACAATCGTGGGAGAAATTGCACAAGAAATAGTGTAGACATCCAGGGAAAAAGAGCAGTATGGAAGGTGATAAAGCAAGAGAGGAATTGTTCTACAGGAGGGTGTAGTATAGTGGCTAGGAGTCAGACATCCTGAATTTACCGCTTAGCTGTGCAACCTTGGGCAAGCTATTAGCCCTCTCTGAACACAAGTTTGGTTTATTTTTTCTTTATTTCTTTCTCTTTTTTTATTTTTATTTTTGAGATGGAGTCTCGCTCTGTCACCCGGCTGGAGTGCACTGGTGTGATCTCAACTAACTGCAACCTCTGCATCCCAGGTTCAAGCGATTCTCCTGCTTCAGCCTCCTGAGTAGCTGGGAGTACAGGTGTATGCCACCATGCCCAGCTAATTTTTGTATTTTTTTGTAGAGACAGTGTTTCACCATGTTGGCCAGGCTGGTCTCACTCTCTTGACATTTTGATCTGTCCACCTCAGTCTCCCAAAGTGCTGGGATTACAGGCGTGAGCCACTGCACCCGGCCCATAAGTTTTTTGTTGTTTTTTTGCCCAGGCTGGAGTGCAGTGGCATGATCTCAGTTCACTGCAACCTCTGCCTCCTGGGTTCAAGCGATTATCCTGCCTCAGCCTTCTGAGTAGCTGGGATTACAGAAGCGTATCAGCACATCCAACTAATTTTTCTATTTTTAGTAGAGATGGGGTTTTGCCATGTTGGCTAGGCTGATCTTGAACTCCTAACCTCAGGTGATCCACTCACCTCAACCTCCCAAAGTGTTGGAATTACAGACATGGGCCACTGTACCTGGCCCAAGTTTCTTATCTATAAATAGAGAATGATATTAACTATCTCATAAATTGTAATTTGGAAAAGTGAGATAATACATGTAGATTACTTAAAACACAGCCTGAAACAAAGCAAGCACTGAATATATACTATATATGACTATTTAAAATTATTCTAGAAGTGGATAGGGAGGAAAAATGGCAACTGTGCTTGTTTGAAAGCTCCTAAAAAGGCAGCTTGCCAGCCCTCCTTGGAGCCCAAATCTGTTATCCAATCATCCAGTCCACTGCCTTAGCTGACTTTGGACACTTCAAATCTGGCCTCCCACTCTGTAATTAAGGGCCTTGAAAACCCACAAGGTCATAGTGGCAAAACTGGGCCAGCTTTTCCCTCTCTCAGGCCCTCCTCACCACTTGTTGGCAACAATCACCATAGCTCACTGTCAACCAGTTGCCGCCACTATGTTTTGAAAGAGTCAAAACCCCCATGATTCCATTTCCACTGCCAGATTCAGGGCTCAAAAAGAAAACATGCTTCTGAATTTTTTGAATACTTTCCAGAAGCCCCTTTGGAAAGATCCAGGCTTTTGCTTTGAAAAATACCTTTGAACAGAGGCTGCTCTAGTGAAACTTGATCAACAGTATCTTAAAATATATAGTAGATAATAAATAAGAACTACTACTATGAGGAATTTCTTTAGTCACTACACTATTTAAAGTAAGTCTTTATATTCATTTTTATAAAATTTCAAACATTCTGACAATACTAGTTTTGTGTTTTGCCCAAATTCCATGAGGTTTTAAATTTTTAATACTAAGGAGATTTATGAGTCACTGTCTGGCAGGATCTGCAGCGTTTAACATCTCTGGTGTTAGAAAAGGGATCCATACAAGATACAAAATTGAAAAGGAAAAAGTGATCAGTTTCAGAAGTAGCTACAGAAGTAGAGCAAACAGAGGAGAAACAGAATTTCTGATTATATCAAAAACAATTTGGAGAAACAAGACATTAAGAATTTTATTTCTTAGATCTAAGTAGATATCCTTTTCAATATTTATCTTGTGGCTTTGCTTGGCCTCTGTTTTTCCACTGGGTGGTCTTGGCTTGACAAAGGACATGATTTCCCATACAAGTTTCATTATTCTCATCTCTTGTGGGCAAGTCCACCATGCTAGAGAATGTAGAAAAGCAGAGTTGTAAACTGATCTCTGGATTGACAGAGGAACCTGACCCTCATCTTCCCATTTTTTTTGCCGTTAAATCAATCACAAGTATAAACATTTGCCCACATTATTTGGAGCTGAAAAACAAGGGGGCAAGCCAGAGGAAAATGAGACATTGGCCTAAGGAAGATATATATATTTTTAATTTCCCTTTCTGGTCTCTTAAGTTTTGAGTGTGAACTGCGGAAATAGATGGATTACTTTCACTCTAATCCCTGAAGGAAGGGCAGTGGATAGGGTGTGGCAGATACCACAGTGGTTAGTACTGGAAGGTCCTTTTCCAAAAAGGTATGTAGTTATAAGAAAAAAACAACCAAAGCATCTTTCCCATTGTTTTATTCAGTAATCAATACAGAGTACTTTTGTGAAATGTGTAGGGTTATTCTCCCATACCCTAGGCAATCAACTAAGTCTGCAGCAGACATCAACTGAGTGTCCTCTAATTCAATTCAATGCTGACACTACCTGGAGATAGCATTACCTCCTATCGGTTGAGAGCTCAGTACCACAAGACTGTCCTCAATCCCTCACTTCAGATGCCCATCGCAAGCCCCAGGTTGTTTTACCTGTGTTTCTGACTGGCTGGCTATATATTGGGGTTCCCATGATCCCTTCCTTGGGTTCAATTACTTTACTAGAGCAGCTTGCAGAACTCAGAGGAACACGTACTTACATTTACCATATATTGTAAAGAATATTACAGAGGATACAAATGAAGAGATGTATAGGGCAAGGCATGAGGGAAGGAGTGCAGAGCCTCCATGCCCTCTCCAGGCACACCACCCTCTAGAAACCACTCATTCACCCAGCTATCCAGAAACACTCTGAACCCAGTCTTTTTGGGTTTTTATGAAAACTTCATTAGGTAAGCATGATTAATTAAATCACAGGCCATTGATGATGAACTCAACACTTTATCTTTTTCTCTCCCAAGGCTGGGAGTGAAGCTTAAAGTCCCAACCCTCTAATCATGCTTTGGTCTTTCCAGTGACCAGCTTCCATCATGAAGCTACCTGGGGCAGCCAGCAGTCAATCAACACATTAGTATACAAAAAGACACATCACTTTGGGCTGGGCATGGTAGCTCACACCTGTTGTCCCAGCACTTTGGGAGGGCAAGGCAGGCGGATTGCTTGAGGCCAAAAGTTCAAGACCAGCTTGGAGAATCACTTGAATCTGGGAGGGGGAGGCTGCAGTGAGCTGAGATCATGCCACTGCACTCCAGCCTGGGTGACAGAGCAAGACCCTATCTTAAAAAAAAAAAAAGACACATTGCTTTGAAGAATAGTAGGATTTTAAGAGTCATATGCCAGGAAATTGGAGGAAGACCAAATATATATTTCACAATATCACAGTAAGCTGAACTCCTGTCCAATGGTTCACACAAAATTTTAGGGTTTGTGACCAGCCCCACACCAAGAAACCTCTCAACTTGATGGTAAGTAGGTTGAGCCCAGAGTGACTTGCCCAAAGTTCTACAAAAACAGGAGATTCAGTTTTACTGATTAGTGATCTAAACTACTGAGAAATTATTGGCCCTAAAACATGCCACATTAACATCTTGATGTGTCAAGATTAACATCATTATAAGTCTTAACATGATAGTATAGAACAATCATGCATTGCTTAACAATGGGAATATGTTCTGAGAAATGCATCGTAGGGTGATTTTGTCATTGTGCAAACATCATAGAATGTACTTATACAAACCTAGATGGTATAGCCTACTACACACCTAGGCTATATGGTACAGCCTATTGCTTCTAGGCTGTAAACCTACACAGCATGTTGCTATACCAAATACTGTAGGCAACTGCAATACAATAGTAGGTGTATTAGTCTGTTTTCATGCTGCTGATAAAGACATACCCAAGACTGGGCAATTTACAAAAGAAAGAGGTTTAATTGGACTTACAGTTCCACATGGCTGGGGGAAGTCTCACCATCATGGCAGAGGGTGAAAGGCACTTCTTACATGGTGGTGCCATGACAGAATGAGAAGGAAGCAAAAGTAGAAGCCCCTGATAAACCCAAAGGATCTCATGAGACTTATTCACTATTGTGAGAATAGCACAGGAAAGACTAGCCCTCATGATTCAACCACCTCCATCTGGGTCCCTCCCACAACACATGGGAATTCTAGGAGACACAATTCAAGTTGAGATTTGAATGGGGACACAGCCAAACCATATCATTCCACCCCTAGCCCCTCCAAATCTCATGTCCTCACGTTTCAAAACCAGTCATGCCTTCCCAACAGTCCCCCAAATTCTTAACTCATTTCAGCATTAACCCAAAAGTCTGCAGTTCAAAGTCTCATCTTAGACAAGGCAAGTCTCTTCTCCCTAGGAGCCTGTAAAATCAAAAGCAAGCTAGTTTCCTCCTAGATACAATGGGGGTACATATATTCAGTAAACATAGCCATTCCAAATGGGAGAAATTGGCCAAAACAAAGAGGTTACAGGGCTCATGGAAGTCCGAAATCCAGCAGGGCAGTCAAAATTTTAAAGTTGCAATATGATCTCCTTTGACTCCATGTCTCACATCCAGGTCATGGTGATGCAAGAGGTAGGTTCTCATAGTCTTGGGCAGCTCTGCCTCTGTGGCTTCTCAGGGTACAGCCTCCCCCCAGCTGTTTTCACGGGCTAGCATTGAGTGTCTGTGGCTTTTCCAGGTGCACAGTGCAATCTGTCAGTGGATCTATCGTTTTGGGGTCTGGAGGACTGTGGCCCACTTCTCACAGTTCCACTAGGCAATGCCCCAGTAGGGACTCTATGTGGGGGCTCCTACCCCACATTTCCCTTTGGCACTGCCCTGGCAGAGGTTCTGCATGAGAGCCCCATCCCTGCAGCAAACTTCTCCCTAGGCATCCAGGCATTTCCATACATCTTCTGAAATCTAGGTGGAGGTTCCCAAACCTCAATTCTTGACTTCTGTGCATGTGCAGACTCAATACCACATGGAAGCTGTCAAGGCTTGGGGCTTCTGCCCTCGAAGCCATAGCCCAAGCTGTATGTTGGCCCCTTTCAACCATAGCTGAAGCAGCTGAGACACAGGGCACCAAGTCCCTAGCCCATGAAACCACATTTTCCTCCTGGGCCTCCAGGCCTGTGATGGGAGGGGCTGTTGTGAAGGTCTCTTACATGGTCTGGAGACATTTTCCCCATGGTCTTGAGGATTAACTTAGGTTCCTTGCTACTTATGTAAATTTCTGCAGCCAGCTTGAATTCTTCCCCCAGAAAATGGGTTTTTCTTTTTTATCACATTGTCAGGCTGCAAATTTTCTGAGCTTTTATGCTCTGCTTCTTTTATAAAACTGAATGCCTTTAACAGTACCCACGTCACCTCTTGAATGCTTTGCTGCTTAGAAATTTCTTCTACCAGATTCCCTAAATCGTCTCTCTCAAGTTCAAAGTTCCACAAGTCTCTATGGCAGGGGCAAAATGCCACCATTCTCTTTACTAAAACATAACAAGAGTCACCTTTGCTCCCTTTCTCAACAAGTTCCTCATCTCCATCTGAGACCACCTCAGCCCAGACCTTAATGTACATATCAGTATCACCATTATGGGCAAAGCATTTAACAAGTCTCTAGGAGGTTCCAAACTTTCCTACTTTTTCCTGTCTTCTGAGCCCTCCAAACTGGTCCAACCTCTACCTGTTACCCAGTTCCAAAGTTGCTTCCACATTTTCAGGTATTTTTTCAGCAATGCCCCACTCTACTGCTACCAACTTACTGCATTAGTCCATTTTCACACTGATGATAAAGACATACCAAAGACTGGGCAATTTACAAAAGAAAGAGGTTTAACTGGACTTACAGTTCCACGTGGTTAGGGAAGGTCTCACAATCATGGTGGAGGGAGAAAGGCACTTCTTACATGGTGGTGGCATGAAAGAATGAGAAGGAAGCAAAATCAGAAATCCCTGATAAACCCATCAGATCTCATGTGACTTGTTCACTATCATGAGAATAGCATGGGAAAGACCAGCCCCCATGGTTCAACCACCTTCCCCTGGGTGCCTCCCGCAACATGTGGGAATTCTGGGAGATACAATTCAAGTTGAGATTTGAATGGGGACACAGCCAAACCATATCAGTAAGTATGTATGTATCTAAACATAGAAAAGTAAATACAGTAGATTTATTATAAATTTAAATACAGTAAAATTACATATTATAATGTTGTGGGACCACCATTGTATATGTCATCTGTTGTTGACCAAACTGTCATTATGCAGCATGTAACTGTATTCTCCTCCTATCCATATTGCTATCTGTTGTGAACCTCAGAACTCTTCTCAGTTGAAGGTCCTAGGGATTGAGAAGTTCTTCCTGTTAGCAAGGCTCAGCTAGGACTAACCTTTTCAGATATGCTTCCAATCTGGTTATTGCTGCTGAAATGGAAACAAGGATAATGAAATAAAACCCATCATGGATGGATGCAAAAGGCTTTCATCACATTCTTCATTCTAATGCTTTGAACAGAGAGATAAAGCAAGCAATGGGATCCCACTAGGTTCCACCAACAATCCCCAACACCACTGGCCTTGAACACTGCTTCAAGCAAGCTATCCAAGGGCCTTCCTCTCTTGTTGCATAAAAAGGCAGTGAAGAATAGCTTCACCAGAGACTTTGAAGTACATGTATTCTGACTGGGGCTTTCTTCTGTAGCATCCACTCTTGAACAAAGAGTGACTAATTAAGATAAATTTCTAGCTTACATAATGTCCCTTGCACAAGAATATGTTTGCACTCTAGAGTGTTGACACTGGCAAATGGGGCCAGACTTTTGGCAAGTTTTCCAAAAAAAAAAATGCCAAACTGGCTAACTTCCTATATTTCTCTAGTCTCTTTTGGAAAATACCTAGAACACTTTCCAAGAAATTAGTTTGGGTCATTCAGAGTTTATTCTGGATAGTACTGTGTTTATTGTTGCATAAGACTCTAAGTCAGCATCAACTCCCCTTCCAGACTCAAGGCAGTTAATGCTGACTTTAACACATGGACCTTTTTGCTCTGGGAATGAGGCAACTGAAGGTTCTAGGAGGAAACACAAACTATGTTTCTGGGTGACTCGAATTGGTCATGACCTCACTACAAATACTGAGGCTTTGAGGGAACTCTGGTTGATAAGAGAACAATACTATCTAAATAACTTGAAAAGCTAAGAGTTTCTGTTTGTCTATCTTTTTTCCTGGCTGGTGGAAGTAAGTATGGTAGGAAGGGAAGAGGACAAAGAATGAAGCCAGTGACTAAGTTTGAACCTGGGCTTTCATATTCCCTAGCTAGTTACATCAGACAGTTTAGTGGGAGACAAAGTGTTCAATGGCCAAGTCTTCATATCAAATTTCAATAAATCCAAGTTCAATTTAAATATCATTTCATCATAAAATATATTTCTAGTCCAACAATAATTTAATTATGACAATTTTATTAATTTTTTAATTGACAATTTTAAAAACTTTGACCTGTTGCAGGAACAAGAATTTATGAGTACTGTCAGGTAGTAGATTTCTCCTATGATTACACTGTAAATCTGCAATACCAAATAGTCACTCATTTTCCAATGAAGGTAGTTCAGGAACAACATATTTTTGGGGCAATTCTGCTAGTCTTAGGTACTGTTAATAATGGTGTTGGCACCCAGACATTAAGTGTTCCTTTCTTCCTAGTGGTAATTTAATAAGATAAAGCCTTATCTTCTCTTATCACCTACTAAATGAATTTTATTGAAACAATGCTACAAATGGAAGCTTTGTTCACTGCTTTAATAACATGCTTTCTGAATATTTTTAGAAGCCAACTTAAAATTTTTCTATATAAAATTTAACATTTTTCACAGTAATCATAAGTTATTGCAGAATTTTACTAACTGCTAGAATTTCAATATGTAAAGCACATAAGTAGATTTTGACTTTATGCCTGGAATCTACCCTACATATGAAAGTGAATATTCAGTGATTAGTGATAAATTCAGATAGTATATCCTGTTTGTTTTATTTTCATTGTGCTGGTTAGATTTGATTTTATCTGGTGATTGGTATTACCATTGATCATAAACATGTCCAGAAATGCTAAAAGCCTTGAAGACTATCCAGCCTTTCAAAGGCTAGGGATGAAGTCCAACTCAAATAACAGAGTTTGGTCAAATCTTTAGGCTGACACTAAGCTATATAAGGGCAGGCAGGTTGCTTAACCTTTCTAATCTTTACTTTATCTGAGAAAGCAGTCACTGCTTCTTTCCACCTTTTACTAAACTGCTGTAAAGATAAGAGTTAGACAATAAACTTACATACTCCTTCTGAATGGTAAATGTTTATATATACACAAATTACTGTTCTTAGTTATTTTAGAAATGTCAGCACATCTTCTATTACACAAGCATAGGGGGAGAGACAGTGTGCCCGTGTGACTGCTGTCTGTAGATGCTTTGTTCCTCAAAATCTCCAGACCAGGTACCCCATCACTGTGTCCCTCTCATCCCCCAACACAACCCACTTCAGACTCTGGCTGCCTCATGTCTGGCCTGTATAATTAACCTCATTAATGCACTCTCTGTCCCCAGGACCCTCTTGACCATTCTGTCCCAAACACTAGGATCAGATTCTTTTTTTTTTTTTTTTTTTTTTTTTCTTTTTGAGACAGAGTCTTGCTCTGTCACCCAGGCTAAAGTACAGTGGCACGATCTCGGCTCATTGCAACCTCCATCTCCTGGGTTCAAGCGATTCTCCTGCATCAGACTCCTGAGTAACTGGGTTACAGGTGTGCACCACCACACCTGGCTAGTTTTTTGTATTTTTAGTAGAGACAGGTTTTTACCATGTTGGCCAGGCTGGTCTTGAACTTCTGGCCTCAAGTGATCAGCCCACCTGGGCCTCTCAAAGTGCTGAGATTATAGGCATGAGCCACCACACCCAGCCGCAGGATCAGATTCTTATGTCATTTCACACTCCAGTGTTGCTCCTCACTGCTTACTGGATAAAGTCTGAACTGCCTTTGAAGCCCTTCATAGTCTGGCTGCAGCCTACATTTAGAATCTTACTCTTCTCTTTCCCACTCCCTATGGTCCAATCAAATCACACCTCTTGTTTTCTTTCCACGTGACTTCTGGCTTTTGTGAGTTAGCATCTCAGATAGATAGCGTCTCGCTTTATGCTATGCCTTTTACACAAAATACCCTCTTCTTACCCTCTTGATTATAGAAATCTTGCCTACCATTTCCAGGTTCATTTCATATCCATAGTATATAGTAGTTTATGATATAGGTACATATGTATATCAAATATGCATGTATGTGTATGTATATGCATGTGTAATTTCATTTAATTATATAAATAATACAGGCTCTTTTAAAAAATTAATACATAAAACTAGAAAGAAGAAAATAAAAATTACTTGGAATTCCAACTTCAGATAATCACCATGAACATTTTTGTGACTCTCCTTTCTTGTATTTCTTTATGTATAAATACATAAAGATATATATTTATCCTGTTACATAAGTGGTATAAAATCATATCTATCTTTTAAAATCACATTCAGTTTTATATAAAAATAAAATTTGGGGTTTTGTTTTGTTTACTGCATAGCTCCTTTCTCATGCTGTTCAAATACCATTCCCTCTGACAAACTCGCCACAAGTAAGCAATATTAAAAAGTTGCTGCTTCTTTTCTCATACCCTTCTTTATGCCGTTATAATCCGATGTACTCTATGTTACTGGTTGACTTTCAGAGTAGACTCAAAATCTAAATATGAGACCCGTAAATATGGAAACTGCTCCAATTTACTTACTATAGAGTTAATTCATTAAAATTTAAAAAATCTATTTATTTGTATATATCACCACAAATAAATGCAAAATTTATAAAAATGCATACTTGTCTCATAGTTGTATTTGTTGCCATCTTTTTCTTTTTCTTTTTTCTTATGTCTCTGTCTACATCTCTATCTCTGTCTCTGTCTCTCTGGCATGGCATCCTCTTGCTCTAATAGATTCCTTTTAATGGCTACATAATATTACATATTCACATACCACACTTTATTATTTCCCTGTTGATGGCTATCCATTTTGTTTCTAGTTTTTTATACCGAAACTCTAGTATTGTTTCATAGTTTTTCACTGTGTGTGTGTGTGTGTGTGTGTGTGTGTGTCTATGTGTATGCTCTTGATTTAATTTTTTGGATTATATGTTTAAGTCAAAAGGAATGTATAGTTCTATTTTTAATTGATATTAAACTGCTTTCCAAAAAGGCTGTAGTATTCATATTTCCATTAACAATGCATGTATGGGAATGCTATCTCATCTTTATAAATTAATCTGAGTCTTATCTGAGAGTTAATATGATCCTCTCATTGACCTGTTCATTTGCATTTCCATGACTACTGGAAAAGAGGAAAGTCTCTTCATATGTAAAATGATCATTTAGATTTGCTCTTGTGTGAATTACCTGTTCCTATCTTTTTGTATAAATTGCCTATTCTTATCCTCACATTCAGGTAGGGTTGTCTTTTTCTAGTCAAAGCAATTTGTATACTTCTGTGGTAGACAGTCTTCTAAAATGGTTCTCTATGACCCCACATCCTGATATTCATGCTGTTTTATAACCCCCTCCTATGAGTGTGGGCTGGATGTAGTTTGCTTCTGAAGATTAGTATACGGCAAAAGTGGTGGGATATCACTTCTGTGATTAGGTTACAAAAGACTATGACTTCCATTTGTCAGTTTTCTCTCTGTGGCTCTTTTTTATGCTTGTCTGACGGAGAGGGCCACTTGGTGAGGAAGTGAGATGACCCCTAGCCAATAGCCTGTAAGAAACTTAGGCCCTTATCCCAACAATCCTCAAGGAAATGAATCCTTTGATCATCCACATGAGCTTGGAAGCAGATTCTTCCTCAGTCAAGCCATTAGATGAGACTATAGCCTAGTTGGCATCTTGATTGCTGCATTATGAAAGACTCTGAAGCAGAAAATTCAATAATGTGGCCTGGATTTTTGACCCACAGAAACTTTGAGATAAAAATGTATGTGGTTTTAAGCTGCTAACTTTGGGGTTATTTATTTTATAGCATTAGATAATCAATAAAATTACATGTGTTAGATTTTTATCTGGAAAATACATTGCAAATATTTTCCCTGATCTTTCATTTATTCAACTTTGTTTATGACACCTGTATTAGTCCATTTTCATACTGCTAGGAAGAAACACCTGAGACTAGGTAATTTATGATGAAAAATAGGTTTAATGGACTCACAGTTCCACAGGCTGGGCAGGCCTCACAATCATGGTGGAAGGTGAAGGAGAAGCACAGGCATATCTTAGATGGTGGCAGGCAAGGGAGCATGTGCAGGGGAACTGCCCTTTATGAAACCATCAGATCTCATGAGACTTATTCACTATCATGAGAATAGTATGAGAAAACCTGGCCCCATGATTCAGTTACCTCCCACCAAGTCCCTCCCATGACATGTGGGGACTACGGGAACTCCAATTCAAGATGAAATTTGGACAGGGCATGGTGCCTCATGTAATCCTAACACTTTGGGAGGCTGAGGTGGGCAGATTATTTGGGGTCAGGAGTTCAAAACCAGCCTGGCAAACATGGTGAAACCCCTTCTCCACTAAAAATACAAAAAGATTAGCCAAGCATGGTAGTGGGTATCTGTGATCCCAGCTACTGGGGAGGCTAAGACAAGAGAATCACTTGAACCTGGGAGGCAAAGGCTGCAGTGAGCTCAGATCACACCACTGTACTTCAGTCTGGGTGACAGAGCATTATTTCTCAAAAAAAAAAAAAAAAAAAAAAAAAGTGAAATATGGGTACAGACACAGCCAAACCATATCATTCCACCCCGGCCCTCGCAGATCTCATGTCCTCACATTTCAAAACACAATCATGCATTCCCAACAGTCCCCCAAAGTCTTAACTTAGTCCAATGTTAACTCAAAAGTACAAGTCAAAAGTCTCATCTGAGACAGGGCAAGTCCCTTCTGCCTAGGAGCCTGTAAAATCAAAAGCAAGTTAGTTATTTCCTGGATACAATGGGGGTACAGGTATTGCACAAATATATACACTCCAAAGGGAATAAATTGACCAAAACAAAGGGGCCACAGGCCCCATGAAAGCTGGAAATTCAATAGGGCAGTCATTAAACCTTAAAGTTCCAAAATGATCTCCTTTGACTGTGTGTCTCAAATCCAGCTCATGCTGATGCAAGAGGTGGGTTCCCATGGCCCTGGGCAGCTCTACCCCTGTGGCTTTGCAGGGTACAGTCCCCCTCTAAGCTGCTTCAACAGGCTGGCACCAAATGTCTGCTGCCTTTCCAGGCATGCAGTTCAAGCTGTTGGTGGATCTACCATTCTGGGGTCTGGAGGATAGTGGCCCTCTTCTCACAGTTCTACTAGGCAGTGTCCCAATGGGGACTCTGTGTGAGGGAGGCTTCAACCCCACATTTCCCTTCCACATTGCCCTAGTAGAGGTTCTCCATGAGGGCTCCACTTTGGCAGCAAACTTCTGCCTGTACATTCAGGTATTTCCATACATCCTCTGAAATCTAGGTGGAGGTTCCCAAATCTCAATTATTGTCTTCTGTGCACCTGCAGGACCTACACCACATGGAAGCTGCCAAGGCTTGGGGCTTGAACCCTCTGAAGCACCTTGGCCCCTTTTAGCCATGGCTGGATGTACTGGGATGCAGGGCACCAAGTCCCTAGGCTGCATACAGCAGGGGGTCCTGGTCCTGGCCCAGAAAACCATTTTTCCCTCCTAGGCCTCTGGGCCTGTGATGGGAGGGGCTGCTGTGAAGGTTTCTGACATGTCCTGGAGACATTTTCCCTATTGTCTTGGTGATTAACATTAGGCTCCTCGCTACTTACAGAAATTTCTGTAGCTGACTTGAATTTCTCCTCAGAAAATGGGTTTTACTTTTCCATTGCATTGTCAGGCTACAAATTTTCCAAATTTTTATGCTCTGCTTCCTCTTCAATGCTTTGATGCTTAGAAATGTCTTCTGCTAGATACTCTAAATCTTCCTCTCAAGTTCAGAGTTCCACAGATCTCTGAGGCAGGAGAAAAATGTCACCAATCTCTTTGCTAAAACATAACAAGAGTCATCTTCATTCCTGTTTCCAATGAGTTCCTCATTTCCATCTGAGACCACCTAGCCTGGACTTTATTGTCCATATCACTAACGGCATTTTGGTCAAAGCCATTCAACAAGTCTCTGGGAAGTTTCAAACTTTCCCACATTTTCCTGTCTTCTTCTGAGCCCTGCAAACTGTTCCAACCTCTGCTTTTTACCCAGTTCCAAAGTCACTTCCACATTTTTGGGTATCTTAATAACTGTACCCCACTCTACGAGTACCAATTTACTGTATTAGTCTATTTTCATACTGCTACCAATAAATACTCAAGACTGGGTAATTTATAAAGAAAAAGAGATTTAATGGACTCATAGTTCCACGTGGCTGGGGAGGCCTCACAATCATGGTGGAAGACAAAGGAAAAGCAAAGGCACATCTTACATAGTGGCAGACAAGAGAGCATGTGCAGGGGAACTGCCCTTTATAACGCCATCAGATCTCATGAGATTTATTCACTATCATGAGAACAGCATGGAAAAAACCTGTCCTGATGATTCCATGACCTCCCACTGGGTCCCTCCCATGACTTGTGGGGATTATGTGAGCCACAAATCAAGTTGAGATTTGGGTGGGGCCATAGCCAAATCATATCAACATCTTTTCCCATACAGAATTTAAAATTTTTACATAATCAAATATGTCTGTTTTTTTCTTTTATGGCTTTTAGATTTAATAGAGTATAAGTGTGTCTCCAGGACCTATGTAATATCTAAAATCTCTTAAATGTTTTTCTAAGATTCTTAGTACTTTATTTTTTACTTAATATTACTTTTTGACTGAATATTATTGGGGAAAATACATAAGAGAATGATTCTCAGATCTTCTTTTTCTATATCTCCATTTTTCAAATTAGAAGTAACATTGATTTCTTTTGGTTGACTGACCATTGAGTACATTTTTGAAGTACATTATCTACTCAAGGTACAATCCAATTTTGTTAAGCATTCCATATTCTCAGATTATAAAATGTTTTTTTCTAGAAAAAAATAAGGATAATTGAAGTAATTCCGGAGCAAAGCAGTGATAAATTAAAATGTTTATAAGACTCCAGAAGGGAATGCTTAGATTAGATTATATTTCACGAATATTTATTAGAAGCATTCTATCTGCCAAGGACCATACTAGGTTCTGAAGTGTAAAAGGCTAAAGAACACAGACACCTTCATGGGATCTTTGTACGGGCATTAAACCAGGTATTGCAAGTGTGGTGAATAATATGGGGGGGTAGACAAGTGTTGCAGGACTTTTCTTTAGTTCAGCTAAAGACGGGGTTCTTGTCTGTCCCATGGCCAGGAAAATTTGGGCTGGCAGATGGCTTGAAGGGTGAGTAAAGCAGGGTTTTATTGGGTTAAAAGGGACTTGAGGAAACAGGGACTCTTGCAAGGCCAGAGTCCCTCTTCTAGAGTGCTTCTCTCCTGGCAGTTTGAATCCCAGGTTCCACACAGGAAGGGAAGGGACCAGGTTCCTCCCCAACCCCTCTCCTGCTGCAAACTTTGTGAACTTCCTGAGGCTCCACCTCAGTGGGCAGGCTGTTTGGAGTTTCTCCAGGGACTCCCTCCCACCTGGCTGTCTCATTCTCCCCTCTAAAGAAGTACATCTAACTGCCATTGGATTAAGGATAAGGACAAAGACCGATCTTAAACGCTTCCTGCTGACAGGGGGTGTTGTTTTGGGGAAACAGCAGTCAGAGCTCTCTCAGAGGCTGATCTAAGGGACCCCAGCAGAAGGGGCCATTGTCAGAGGCTCCAGTTGCATGACTGTTTGGAGTTTGATGGCCTGAAGGCAAGAACCGACAAACCAGCTTATTAGAAAGCACATATCAAAACAAAACAAGGGGAGGGGTAAAGACAGCTCAAAAATTCTGAGGCCTTTTAACAGTTTGCTCAGGGAGAGGAAGGCCAAAAGCCCAACTGGCAAAAAAACGTTTACCCTTTTGCTACATGTCAGGCTTCTGGGTTGCCTTCCCCTGGGTCCCAGTCCTAAGCCAACCAGTTTAAGGAACTCTTTCCAGTTTGGAGGATGCATCTGAGGGGAGTGTCTTGTAATATGGAGACATGATTACTTAGTAGTGAAGAGAGAACAAAGCAGGAGAAAGGAATGAAAATAAGGTGTATTTTTCAAAGAAGTCCCAGGGATTCAGGATGCATTCTAAAGGGGTACAGACTGAAGATGAATGCCTACCCATCTAGAAAGAGGGGAGCAGGCATCCTTGGTTCCCTTCTCTTCCTAGCAGATACCCAGGGTACATGAGGGAAAGAAGGAAGAGCATCCTCTTTCCCTCTTCCATCCTTGCATCCCCGAGTCCCGGTGACCTTGTGCGGTCCCGCCATGAGTGCCAAAGCAGCTTGCACCCATGAAGCAGAGGGGCCTAGGGATGGGAATAATCTGCTCTTACCCACATATGCCCTATTTCCCCTGCTGTCAGTGGCCTTGGATTCCCTAGGCCTCATTTATGCCACGGATACTAACATGGCCTTTATCCATGAGATAGGAAGCTTGGGGTTGGCTTAATGGGCAGGAATCAGCCATGCTCACCTGCGCTGTGCCTTTTAACTTCTGTTGCCATTTGCCTCTGGATCCCTTAGATCCAGTTTTCTTTCCTAGGGCTTTGACCTGAAGCTTGAAATTGAGTCTGGGACAAAAATGTGTCTGGGAAGTTGGGGGGTTGGGGGGACGTGTTTGTATGGATTCCTTATCATAAGCCAAATGCTAAGGTGAAACTGTGGAACTGAGTCCTCCAACAAGGGGGAGGAAAGGATGTCTTGTGACACATCCAGATAACTGGTGGCTATAGATATACTTGCTAGTATTTGACTGCATGGTGCTTAGCATGCAGTCAAATGGAATTGATTGTCGATGGAATTCTGTTCCACAAGGAATCTCAGATAAGACCTTTTAAAGCCAAGCCCAACCATGGGTTTGTATCCTAAAATACCTATGAGTTGGGTGATCCTCTCCTTTTAAGGTCCCAAGATAAACTTGGAGCTCCTAGACTTGTTAGAAAATGACATTCTGTACAGGGACTGTGTAGACCATAGTATGAGGCTAGTTTCCCCACTGGGCTTTTATTGACTCTGCAAGTCTAGATTGACTCCTGAAAGGGAAGCATACCCTTCCAGTCAAAGCCTTGGTAAAATTACCAGTTTTTCCAAGTGTGTCCTATTACAAAAGAAAAATAGATTCTTACTGCGCTGATGCAAACAACTATATTGCCATAAGAATACTCACAGATAGTTTCCAAATTCTAGAGAAACCAGGCAGAGAGAAACAAACATGCTCCAAATCTTGATCACAGGAGTGTATACCTTACTTAATTATTAAAGGCCATAAATAGCTCAAAATAAGTTTCCTTGGCTCTGAAAAACTAAACAAGGATCACCAATATTCCAAGCAAAAGTACAAAGTTTTCTTCAGCTTTGAGTTCGGTCCATTTAGTTAACTCTGGTTTTGCTTGATATTCGTGAACATTTCAGCTCTTCATGAGTCTTAGACATTTTCCTTTATTCCAATGTCACAATCTCCAAAGTTATCAGAAACCTGATTGTCTTAAATACAATCAGAAATTGGATCTCAGAGCACCTGTCAGAGTCTTAATAGTCTATTATAAACTGTCTTTTGAAAAGGATTAAAACAAAGACAACAATTGTCTGTGAATAGCAAAATGTCCAGGGTAGTTAAAATTAGAAATACCATTGACAAAGAAGTTTGGTTATCCCCGTGGTTTACAATAACTTGACACAAAAACCTTAATTATGATTGAGAGCATACACTCAGACATTAGAATTTTAGAAACCCCATACAATTTTGGAACATGTATTAGCATTATTCACCAAGATATAACCTAAAGAAGACTGAGCATCATTTTGGCAATCTCATGTACCTAAATATGCCAAATAATCCTGTTTACCTCTCTTTTCTGGACACTTCAGGGGCCCTCTTAAGTATTCGAAAAGCCAGGTGCCAGGGAAGATAATTTTGAAACTGAAGTTTGATTTTGGGAAGGCTGTTAAATGTTCAAGGTTTAAAACACTTGGTATTATGAAAGAGAGTTCCAGATTATCATAAGTGATTTTGCCAAAATGATGACTTAGAAATTTAAAGGAGCAAGAACCTTTTATAACCCCTTTAAATTTAGTTAGTATGTTCACACAGAGAACCTCTTCTGCAAGATTAATTTCCACAATTCTTCTGCCACTTCTTCAGCTTTTCCTATCTTACTCAAAACTGAAGTTCAAAGCTGAACCCCTTCCAGCCAGCCAGCTGTGCAGAACTCTTGGGCCATGAGTCC
This sequence comes from Papio anubis, assembly GCF_008728515.1. NCBI lineage: Eukaryota > Metazoa > Chordata > Mammalia > Primates > Cercopithecidae > Papio > Papio anubis. Next base: position 104,521,416 of record NC_044980.1, read on the forward strand.
CAGCCCCTGCAGAAAGGGGAAGGGGAGAGAGGAGTCCCTGCTAACCTGTCCTTCCCAAAAAAGGAAGGAAAGGGCCTTTCTCCCAACCCCTGCCCCCGGGAGCCACCAGGTTTGGGGGCACGTTTCCCCCACCCTCAGAAGTCAGAGGATGAAAATGCGTAGGAGCAACAGTGAGAAGTTTTGAGTCCCCATTTCACTCACCGCTTCTCAAGCCTCCACGTTGCATGTCAAAAATGTTGCAGGACTTTTCCTTATTTCAGCTAAAGATGGGGTTCTTGTCCCTTCCACGGCCATGAAAATTTAGGCTGGCTGATGGCTTAAAGGGTGAGTAAAGCAGGGTTTCATTGAGTGAGAAAGGAAAAACGGGGGAAACTCCCTCTGCTGGAGCACTTCCAGCCTGGCAATTTGAAGAATCCCAGGTTCCACACAGGAAGAGGAGGGGCCAGGTTCCTCCCTGCTGCAAACACAGTGAACTTCCCAGGCTCCTACTCAGTGGGCAGGCTCGTTGGAGTTTCTCCAGGGACCCCCTCCCACCTGACTGTCTCACAAGGACAACATGTGGCAGGGAACCCTAACAAAGACCATGATGGAGAAGACATATTTAAGCTGAGGGGTGAAGGGTAAGAGTCAGCCCTGAAAATCTGTCAAAAGAAGTCCCAGACAGAGGAAACAGTCTGGGTAACTTTCTAGGTGAGAGTGAGCATGACACAGTTGAGAAACTGAACAGGGAAAGATTGATGGGCTAGAACTCCAAGTATATGCGAGCAGCAAGAGCTGAGCTGGTGAAGTAGTAGGCACCAGGTGGTGGAGAACCTCATAAATGATGTAATGGAATTAATACTGTATCCTTATAGGAATAGAGAGCAATAGAATGATTTCAAGATTGAGAGTGTCATGAAGAAATCTGTGTTTTAGAAGTTACTCAACTTACGGTTTGGAGAATGAATTGAAACAGAAATTAAATTGAGGAGACCACTTAAAAGACTGAATAAGTCAAGTTTCAGAATTGCAAACAACCTTAGCTAATTTAAAAAGTTTGACTAGGGCCAGGTGCGATGGCTCATGCTTGTAATCCTAAGACTTGGGGAGGCCGAGGTGGGAGGATCCTTGGGCCCAGGAGTTCAAGACAAGCCTGGGTAACATGGTGAAACCCTTTCTCTACAAAAAATACAAAAAATTAGGCAGGCATGGTGGCCCACGCCTGTAGTCCCAGCTACCCGGGAGGCTGAGGTGGGAGGGTCACTTGAGCTGGGAGGTCGAAGTTGCAGTGAGCTGTGTTTGCACCACTGCCACTCCAACCTGAGCAACAGAGTGACATCTTGTCTCAAAGTTTGGCTGGGAAGGTGAGATAATATAACAGTGGCTGAAGAGGACATTGGGTCAAAGGAGTTTTTTTGTTGGAGTTTTAGTTCGGTTTTAACACAGGAAAGAGCTAGTTCAGAATAAATGTCTGAAGATATATGAAATAATATAGCAAACCAAAATTGATGCAGGCTATTAATTTGAATCCTCAACAAGGTGATTTTTAAAAAATATTTGGCTAATATTTAATGGGAATAGGAAACTGACTTTTAATATAAAAGAAATGGCATACCTTATTTAAAATTCTGATTCAAATAGATCTCTTTAAGCACTAAACATTATACAACATTTAATTTATTTGGAATTGTCTTATATTTCAGAGATATTTTTTACTCAAAACTGGATATTTACTCATTCCAAATCTCTATGGATAGAAGTAACTTAAGCATGTTAGCTACAGGTTTTTTTTTTTTTTTTTTTTTGAGACGGAGTCTCGCTCTGCCGCCCAGGCTGGAGTGCAGTGGCCGGATCTCAGCTCACTGCAAGCTCCGCCTCCCGGGTTCACGCCATTCTCCTGCCTCAGCCTCCCTAGTAGCTGGGACTACAGGCGCCCGCCACCTCGCCCGGCTAGTTTTTTTTTTTGTATTTTTTAGTAGAGACGGGGTTTCACCGTGTTAGCCAGGATGGTCTCGATCTCCTGACCTCGTGATCCGCCCGTCTCGGCCTCCCAAAGTGCTGGGATTACAGGCTTGAGCCACCGCGCCCGGCTAGCTACAGGTTTTATTTGAAATATTTTAAAGTCCTTTTTTCCTAGATTCATGTTGGCAAGAAGTTTTCCAGTTTTTCTGTAGTTCTTTCTATTATAATTTTCAAAATCAGGTAATATTTTGGGCGCATTTATTAGATAAGTCACTCTCTCCTGGAAAACAGTATTATTCTTTATGTTACAATGTACTCTGCATTATAAGGATGGCAGCTTATGTAGGGGGTAGTTGTAAAGTCAAAGTTCTTAGTGATAATAATGTTTTCTCAAATTAATCCTTGGGTATCCCTTACATTAAATATAAAGTGAAATGTCCATGGTTTAGTATATACACTGCTCTATCATAATATGCATGTATACATGTGTAAACTAGACAGTAATGTCAAGGATATAATAGCCTGTATATGCAAAGTATAATTCTAGAGTATTTTTAATTATGGGGTAACAAGATAAAGAGAATGAAATCATTTTTTAAAAAGAAAAACAATAATGCTAAATAAACCCTATACATTCTGAATATCTTTGTGTGGCTCTGAGGATAATAATGGTGATTCACCACAGTGACTGATGCTGACAGTAATGATTACTCCAGTGTCTGTATGATGAGGAATGAGATAATGAAGATGGGCCTTGTACACACGCCAGGGATTAGTTTTTCTCCTCCCTGACAGCACTATTTTGGGTCATATGAGCAGTGAGGGGACCCGCAGGCAGAATTGCTCATAATATTTAAATTGTTATTTTGCTCAGCTCTCACTTTTATTCTTACTCTCTCTTTAGTGGTTCATATATAATTGATTTTATATAATCAAATACACGTTTGATGTTTTTCCACTGTGTTAGGCTTGAGGATTTCATTTACCTCCAAATAGTTGTCAGCTGGCCAACTTCATTGTTGGTGGAAACACTGTGATTCTACTTATATATCCTTGCATCCTGCAATGGGAAAGATCACAAAAACTCATTTGTGATGGACCAGAGTCAGAGGAATATGCTTCTTTGTTTGTTTCATTTTGCTTGGTTTACATTTCTGTTCGGTAAGAAACAGGCCAAATTATGCTTTGCTTATATAAGAAAACCTAAATTAACTGTTGATGTTTTTCTCTAATAATTTATTTCAAGGATGCTCTTCACTTCTTACAAATCGGCATGTCAGGCTGCTGCTCAGGTGATCTGCCTCTTGGACCAGCTCTGAAGATGGGAAAATGATCAGTGCAAGATCCCTGAGATGCTGGGACACAATGGGATGGAGGAAAGCTGTGGGACAAGTGGCCTTTCATAGGAGGAGGAGCTCCTTGTCAAATGTGAGGAGCGAAGCAGGACAGGAGCATGAGAACAGGTAGGTGTAGAGATGTGGAGAGTTCCCATTTGCTGAGATAGGTGAGAGAATCGGAAGTTTGACAGGAACGTTGACATGGAAATGGGAAGACAAACTGACCAGGGAAACAAAGATTGCCAGGCTGTTCCATTTGAGAGCCCAGCTGAAGGTGATGACCATGCTTTTATGAGGACAGCAATCTGACCAGCTGTCAGTCTTGCTGTAGCAGTCTTAGCAGCCTGGGTTAAGGTAGAGGAGCTCTTCATTTCAGGAAGGACAATATCAGAAGCCTGAGGAGAGAACCAAATTACAAAAGACTAAGGAGTTAAGACATGAAGGTAAATGTCTTAGTTTATTCCTGCTGTTATAACAAAGTACCTTAAATTGAGTAACTTATAAATAGTAGAAATTTTATTTCTCACTGTTCTGAAGCCTGGGAAGTCTAAGATCAAGGTTCCAGCAGATTCAGTGTCTGGTAAGGCCTTGCTCTGTGCTTCCAAGATGACACCTTCTTACTGCATCCTCACATGGCAAAAGGGTCAAAGGGCCAGTTCACCTTCTGAAGCCCTTTTTTTTTTTTTTTTTTTTGAGAACTAGTTTCACACTGTTGCCTGGGCTGGAGTGCAGTATTGTGATCTCGGCTCGTTGCAACCTCTACCTCCTGGATTCAATCGATTCTCCTGCCTCAGCCTCATGAGTAGCTGAGATTACAGGCACCTGCCACCATGCCCAGCTAATTTTTTGTATTTTTAGTAGAGAAGGGATTTCATCATGTTGCTTAGGCTGATCTCGTCTCCTGACCTCATGATTCACCTGCCTCGGCCTCCCAAAGTGCTGGGATTATAGGCATGAGCCACTGCACCTGGCCCCGAAGCCTCTTTTATGAGGGCATTCGTTCCATTCATGAGTGGCCCTCATGACTTAATCACTTCCTAAAAAGCCCACCTCTTAATACCACCACAATGGGGATTAAGTTTCAACATGAATTTTGAAGGGACACAGACATCCAAACCCTAGCGATAGGCTGATTAAAGAGTCATGTAGACACTTCTAAGGCAGTGGGGCATAGGTGTCAAGGCCCCTGGAGTGCTGACCATGTGGAAATGCAACAGTCTTGAAGCTACAGTCATTAATGTAACTGACAAAAGCTGTACAGCATAAAAAGGCTGTTTAATTTTATGCCGAGTCCATAATTTTTGCAGCATGTAACCCTAAGCTTGTTCCAAGTGTAAGTATTAGTCATAAATTTTATGATCCAAATAGTGATTTCTACTTTTTGAGCACAAGGAAGGCTAAGCATAACAGGTTGACTTGAGGAGGAAGAGTCCCATTTCCTCCAGGGAACTGAAGGGCCTCTAATAGATGGTTCACTGCCCCTTTAGACAGACCTTAAGGGATTAAGTCAGCCCTCAAGTGAATGTCTAGGAAACAGCCATAGCTATGTGACTCACTTGGGAAAGCACTAGTTCCAGGCATGCTGGGACAGATGTCCTACCCCAGAGCGTACAGTCAGTACACTTTTAGTCAAGACTCAGGGAAATCACAGAAAAAAAGGTCCTCCTCTTTTCTTGGTCACAGAACACAGAAGTGTATAAAAATCTTTACTTTAAATAAATGGCATGGGAGAAGAGGAAACCGGGCACTGGTCCTTGTTCTGATACCTTCTGTGGAACGTAGAGGAAATTCTTTCACCTAGAGGCTGAATGGTGCAAGGGTTTTGTTTTTGAACTGTGAAACCCCATGCTGTGGGTCCAATCCCACCATCTCCATTGATTATAGTAACTACATGACCAGGGAGTGTTATTCAAGCTCATGTATCCTGATTTATTTATGTGTATGATAGAAAAAAAATATTGGTTGTGGGTAGTAAATGAGATAATATTTGCTAAGGTACAGTGCTTGGCACATAGTGAACACCTGGTAAAGTCTGATGCTTGTATGGGCCTGTTTTCTCTAAAATGAAGTTCTTGGACTACTATCTTTTTTTTTTTTTTTTTTTTTTTAAGCTCTGAAGATCTAGGATTCTGTGATGAAAATAATTTTTTATGATTGTTCCATAGTAGGAGTCAGCAAACTTTTTCTGTAAAGATCTACAGTCTCTGGCATTACTACTCAATTCTGATATTGTAGTGTGAAAGCAGCCACAGACAGTACTTGAAAGAATGGGCATGGCTGTATTGCATCAAAACATTATTTACAAAACTAGGCCGAGGCTGAGAGTTGACCCATGGGCGGTGATGTGCTGACCTTTGTTGTATAGAATTTTAAAAAGTGGAGAAAATAAGTGAGATGCAATTTGTAATGGAAAAAGGACACAGCAAGTCATGTACTGTAAAATGGTATAAGCTTATAACGTATTTGTTTAGCCCCAAAACTTTTTTTATATTGAGCATATGAAAGAAAGCAGATGCTCTACAACGAAAGTGGATAATAGAAATACAATAAACAGCATTCATAAGCTTACATGTTTATAAACATGGGAATAAATATATAAAATAAGTGAAATGGAAAAGAGTAGCCCATAAATTCATATTTGCTACCAGTTGAAAGAAGACAGGAAGGTGGAAATCATGCAAAAAGCATGAGAAACTGAAGTTGTAGCAAAGAGCTAATGTTCCTTCTGACTCCATAATTAAAGAGACATGCATTACACCAGCTCAGAGACTTGCAGAGCGATTGCTCAAACTTCAAATCACATTTGATCTGATATAGTCATCTGAATATTACAATGACTGAGCTGTGGGCTACTCTCCTTATTAAGTTAGCCCAGTGACTAATCACCCAGTAATCAGGCCTTCATAGCATCTGGTACCTTGACAAACAATATCTACCTTTACAGTAGCTATACTTTCCACAGCACAACCTGAAATTATGTTGGGAAAAGACAAAGAAGAAAAGTACAATAAGTGAAAAAGAGGCACGAAACAAGAAAGGTACAAATGAAGAAATACTAGTGTAGCAATGTAAAATTAGAATCCAAATGCCTCACTGGGGCACCACCCTGGGAGACCTGGGAAATCACACACATGCTATAGCAAAGACTCTCACCATCCTCAGGTCCCTTGCAGCCCCCGCCACCCCCAGCTGCTCCACAGATGTCTTTGTGCCACACTACATTTCTCCCTGCTGCCAGGGATCCCCTGGGGTGCTTCTCCTAAGTAGAGTTTACTCATTCTAGAAAGAGCAAACAGGATAATATTTGAGCAAATAATTTACTCTTTGTCTTTTTCCTTCCTCTTATTTCAAACATCCTAATACCTGACGGAAAACTCGATATCAATGACCTTTTTTATCTTTTGCCAAGGTGTAAACCCTTTAAAGAAATTGTGTCAGGTACCCCAGAGTGGAAAGGGAGAAAAGATAATGACTTTCAAGTCCAGCAGAAAAAGAAGGCAGAGATTTCCAGAGACCGTGCAAGGAGATGAACGTAAGAGCATTTCTCTAATATTAGAGATCCACATACTGCTCCGTGGCCAACCCTGACAAAGGGAAGAGACCCTAAGGATGGTTGCAGAGGGCACCTAAGGCTGGTCCTAGAATCCAGTGCCCTCAGGTTGGCTGCTGGGGCTGATGGCCCCGACTGGACTATAGCAAGAGGCATCTCAGTAGGACCATAACGCATGACCAGGGGAACCAACCTGATGTTCTGACAATACATAAGTTTTCTGCACAGTTCTTGGAGGTGTGGAGTCCCAGTGAGGACTGAAATTATATTTTCCACCAGTCTTGATGGAGGAGGAGCCAGGGCAGATTTCAATTGATTTAAATCTATGAAGAAACATAGTGATTCTTGAAAAATAGCATCTGTTGGCTGATATTCATATATCAACAAATATTTGGGAATAAGGGCTGGGAAGGAAGAGGAACTTTCCTATTCTAATTGGCACAGTCTCTGAATCTGAACCAGCAGGCTCCCTGGAGATGATATCAGGTGTGTGGTGGCAGCATGACCACAGTGGCTTAGAAAGAGCAGAGGGCTGCCCTGTAAATCCTTCAGGGGGTAAATGAGGGCCCAGGAAAAAACATGGAGAGTGGGTGGAGTAACATAATTGAAAACAGCTTGGAAAAGTGGGCCTAATTTTTTTTGAACTAAAAATGAGTAAAGTGCCTTTTCAAGAACTGGATATAAAAATGAAACCAAGAGATAAAGAAAACTCACTATATTTAGTTGTTCACACACACACACAGAGAGAGAGAGAGACAGGGAGGGAGAGCGTGCACGCTGATACAGTAGCCATGCAATACATTAAGAAAATCTTGTCCTCCTGTACTTTTAATAAGTTGTCTGGTTGTGTGATGACCCAGTGCTTGGAGATGGGGGGAGCAAGAGGCTTCCTGACCCGCTAATAGAACTTAAGAGCCTGTGGACCCATTTTACTGGAAAGCAAAACTGCTGGGGGTTGGGGTAGGCAGTGTGGCCTCTGCTGTCTGCAAACTCTGTGACTTTTTTTTTTTTTTTTTTTTTGATTCTGGGTCTCGCGCTCTGTCTCCCAGGCTGGAGTGCAGTGGCCGCATCTCGGCTCGCTGCAAGCTCCACCTCCCGGGTTCACGCCATTCTCCTGCCTCAGCCGCCCGAGTAGCTGGAACTACAGGCGCCCGCCACCACGCCCGGCTAATTTTTTTGTATTTTTAGTAGAGACAAGGTTTCACTGTGTTAGCCAGGATGGTCTCGATCTCCTGATCTTGTGACCCGCCCGCCTCGGCCTCCCAAAGTGCTGGGATTACAGGCATGAGCCCCCGCGCCCGGCCACGCTGTTACTTATTGAGCAAAGCACTCAGTGCAGAGAAGGGAGAAGGACACTGTCCCAGCTGGCCAGGTTAGCTGAGTCAGCCTTGGCAATCTGGGCAGCTAGTGTAGTAGGCCATTTCCACACCCACTTTCTGACCTGACTCTCATTTCCAGTGAGATCAACGGGGTCCAGGTAGCAAGTCACTTGCTTAATCCATAGATTTGGTGTAATATTAATTGTTATAAATTATACCAGTCCCCTTATGTAATGTGTCTTATTTAACTATTATAATCGCGCATGTTAGGCTCATTGTACATATTCTGAGCAATAAGCAATTCCCCAGAGTGACTAGTAGAGTAATTCAAACCAGGTTCTCTGGGTTCAGAACCCACACACTTACTTCCTCTTTATAATGCTGCTGCTAAGAGCACAGCAATATTGGCTTTCACCTGCATTCCACAGAGGGGGCACCAGCTGTGGGAAGAGATCAATGTCACAAAGCCACTGAAATCTGTTAAGGACCATGCAAGGTCAATGATAATTTATTTTGAAGTGTCACATAAAGGAAGAAGGAATCATGTGAAGGAGAAAAAAAAAAAGGTCCTTTTAGAAATAATTAAGAAGGGCTAATACTTAGCACCTGGAAAATATGAGTTTATATTTGTTATGTTAATATACTTATTATTAAAGCCAGTTATGCACTGGGAAGTCCAATAAGTTGAACAGGCTTTGAAAAGATGAATCCAGACAAAACCACTGATTTAGTTTTATAAAATTGTATTAATTACCATTATAATGAGAGAAAACATGTATAAGGTTAGAAGGCAGCAAAGTGAATCTTTTCTATTTGAAGAATTAAGTATCCTTAGTACACAGGGATTATCCATTATCTGCAAATATGTTACTAGATTTTCTTTTTGTGCATCCACCCTTTTTTTCTTACAAAAACTGTCACAGATGTGGTCTTAAAATCTCCGCAGCGTTCAAAAGAAGCAATATATTTTTCTACTCCTGCAATGTGAGCCAACCATCAACAGATGAACTAAGCCCAATCACTCCATTCCCTTCTTTATGATATTAGCATACTGGTAGATTAGCAACCTGCTGTCAATACAGTCTATGCTTGTTCATTGGTTTAGTCATTCGGTCAGAAATATTTCATGAGCATCTAATATGTCCCAGGCACTGGAAACACAGAGATTAAATAGTGGTCCCTGCCTACATGAGCTGAATTTTGTAGTGTAGGTGCATGGAATAACAAAGAATTGAGATGATATTTTGAAATACTATGAGAAGTCCCCTTCTTTCTCGGAAAATCTTTTTACTTTGTGGTCTTTTCACCATTTAACCAGGCAGAGAAACTTAGGCTGATTGCCTCAGAGAAGAAAAGACACGAAAGAATCCAGCCAGAACAGAGTCAAATTACTGGCTGAGAATATAAAAAGAAAGCCCGGAAAGCTTTACTTTCTAAGCACCTGGCCTTTGGGGGAGAGGGAGTGGAGCTTATCTTTTGTTTTATTTATTTTACTTCATTTCATTTATTTTATTTATTTATTTCATTTATTTTCAAATTCTAAAACCTTGGCTCTGCCTCAATAGAATAAACCCCGAAAGACTGACCAGTTTCTACCAAAAACCAGGGCATGGGGTTGAATGTATAAAATGCTTTCCTGCCTCAGAGGAGAAAGAGCCTTTCTGCATTGAGGGAGGAGCTTTGAGAAAATTGAGAAAGCAGAGCTAAAGTGTTGAGATGCAAATGTGGGGTCTGCTGAAACCTCTGCGTGGAAGCTGAGGAGATGGAAGGGTGCCACCTAGAAACATTTAGGATCTGAGAATAGAAGATGCCCTGCTTTCCATCTGGAGTAGCCCTGCTGGCCTTCTGTTTGGTCATTGCCTATGCCAAACTACATGTTAATATTTTTAACATTTTCCTTACACTGTAGAGTTTCGATGGGTTTTCATCAGGGGGTGTAATATGATATGACTTGTGTTTTGAAAGATCACTGAGTGAAGATTAAGAGGATAGACTGGAGGAGGAATGCCCAGAGACCCATAGAAAAGCTTGGAAGCAGTGGTACAGACTTGAGGGGATGGCAGCCCCAGTTGAGAAGTGTCAGGACTGACTCAAGTTCACTTCTCAGGGAGAGAAAGGAGAGAGATTGTGGGATTGCTCCCAGATTGCTGGCACAGTAGACTGAATGGTGGTGCCATTAACGGGTAGATAATTCAGGAGAAGGAGGGGGCTTAGGAAGGGAGATAACGAGTTCGGTTTTCGTCTAGATGTGCTATGAAATCTTAAAAGTCCTTGAGAAATTGGAGAAATGTGAACTGGTTGATAATAAGGTAAGGAGGATTTGAAGCTAGTGGAACAAATAAACCCACTGTGTTTATTAATGAATTGTGATGCCTCTCAAGGGAGGTCTCTGGGTTCTACTGGAGGGCTCTGCCCTTGGCCTATTTTTTCAAGAACTTGGATGTAGACACAGAAGATATGCTCATCAAATTGGTGTATGATGCAAATATTGAAGAAACAAATATTACAATAGATGACAGAATTAAAAATTCAGAAGGCTGAAGCAATTGTCTGAAAATAACAGGATGACACTTAGAATAAATATAAAGTCTTGCATTTAGGTTTAAAACAAAATGAATGGTGCAGTTACAGGATCTGAAGGCCTGGCTTGGCAGGAATTTCTCCCAACAATTAAATCAGGATTTTTGTTGGCTTAAAGTTTATGATGAATCAACAGTGTGATGCAGCCATTTAAAGGCAACCCCCTCTCCAGATGTGATGAAGAAGAGTTTAGAAGACCCACTTCCTAGCAAAGTTCCCTCAGTTTTTCAAAAATAAATGTTTTTTAGAATGAAAAGAGTTTAAAGAAGCCACAGATTAAAAACCAAGGCTTTTGGTCATTTATTCCAAACACCCAAGGTAGAGAATTGCTCTCACTTGGTGGCTTTATGTCCCTGATTGCATCAATTCATCCAGAGACAACTCATGCCCACTGAATAGACATGTGCTTTCCTGCATTTTCCAGGTCCTTTCAGCTGGGTTGGGACCATGTGACAGAGTTCTGGCAGATAGGAATGAGAGCAGAAGTGATATGGCACTTCTGGTCCTAGGTTCCTAACTGTTGTTGTGTCTCCCTTATCCTTCTTCCTCCTGATCAGAAGAACTTGAAGTCACATGTTGAGGTGCTGGCAGACAAGATGGAGAGAGCCTTGACCCCTGAGTCACTGGATAGTACAGAGCTCTGCTGACCCACATGACTTCACATGAGCAAGAAACAAAATTTTGCAGTTATTGAGCCCCTGCAGTTTAAGGGTGTCTCTATTGTTGCCACTAGCATAACCCCCCAACCCTAATAGCATTTATCCTTGAACATCCCTGGTTTATCCTTGAACATCACCTGGCAAAGGTGTAGCAATGGCTTAGCCCTTACATTTCTCTACAAGGAACTTCTGAGAAACTCTGCTTGTGGCCCCAGTTTGGAGTTTTTCGGTGGATAAATAATGTACTTGCACACAAAACTGATGGAACTCAATTTTAGTAACATGCCAAAGAAAACCACTCTTTTGGTCCACAATTCCTTAATATTAAAAAAAGTACCAATTTATACTAAGGCATTAAAAACATTTATTCATAACATGTAACACACTTTGTGAATTGTCCCAGAGAATGTTCTTATATTGATTCAGGGTTTTGACGGATCCTAAGGTACCTTCCAGTTCATTAAGTAGAGCAGAAATTACAATGTAAGTAAAATGGAGGAAATCTTAGAGGTCATCTAATGCTACCAAATACCAGACTTTATAGAGTAGGAAATTGAGCCTGAGAGAATTTGCGATATTTATCCCAGGTTTCTTTGATCTCCTGAATTCCATTTGCAATGTTCTTCCCAGTATATTGTTTTAAAATTAAAGTATTTAAAAGCAAACAGTGACAACAACAAAAAACCCTCTTAACTCTTTTTACCTTGCAAGGAGCTGATTGCTTTCTCCTGAACCTCTTCCATCATTATAACTCCATGAAAGGGGACAGGAAAGTTTCCTCAGGAACAAAGAGAGGAAAGAAGATGTACAGCAGATGGGAAATCTGTGCAAGCATAGAGCCTGCATTATTTTCATACTACATAACCTTTCCTGATCTTTTCCCTCTTCTTCTTCATGCCTTTTTCCTATCACACACATACACACACTACAAAATTTTTCTGGAACAGATACCTTATCTTCTTTCTCATTCCAGTATAAACTTAGTCTAGGACAGTGATATTTTTAGTTCAATTGAGTTTTTATAAACTCTAGTTTATCATTTTAACCCCAGAGTGTCCTTATCTCAAGGATCTTTCCCTATTCTCCACCCTCTAGTTTTAACCCTTTCCTGCAGAGCTTGGAAAGAAGCTTATTAGAATGATGATCCCTTGGTTAAACCAGGGTCTCCCGCAGCTCATGTCATCATCTGCCAGGCTCTCACACAGGGTAGCCAGAGGTAACTCCATCGTGGACAGATGTCCAGCTTGTGCTCACCATTTTCGGAAGCCCAGTGGTCAGTGCCATTGTTTACTTCTTCCCTTGTACCTTCCTGCCCAACTATTTGTTGTTTCAGTTGGCAATCCCATGGAATGGCCAGCAGGCCCCTGTGTTTTTTCCTTCTACAGTCAGGTCTAGGTTCATGGGAATCCCAAGAGTCTCTGCCACCCTTGACTTGATTCCATGAGAAACCAGGAGAGTGATCCATGCCCTTTGGACATTCAATACCCTTCCTTGACTTTCCCCCAGACCCTTCTCTCTGCTCCAGGAACCCCATGGTGGGGCCACAGGCCCCTGCAACCCTCCAGGAGGAAGGAGATGCCAGTCTTCCCTTTGTACCATCTGCCATGTGCCCACATTTCACTAGAGAAGTCCTTAAAGACCTCCGCCTTTGGAAAGTCAGGAAATCAGTTGACTTTTACCTCCTCTCACAATAGAGGTGGGAGAGAAAGGGACACTTACTACTTTAATAATAATAAAACCAACATAGCACTTGCTGTGTGCCAACCACTTTACAAACACTCTAATGATAACTCATTTAATCCTCATAATGACTCTAATGAGTAGGAATTCTAAAGAAAGTGACTCTTTTGTTTTATAAATACTGAGGTAGGAGAATGGTGAATATTGCTTCATAGATTCTACTGAAATACTCAGTATTACAGCCCCGAGAGTATTACAGTCCAAGTCCTTTGGCTGTCAGTTTAGAGCTGTCTCCAAAATTACGTGATCACCAGTCAGTAATCTTGAAGGAGTAGGAAAGGGTGTTGTTCTGTGCACCACACTCTTATGCTACAATTTCTTTGCTGCTTACAGTAGGAGAATAATATGAATGTATTCATGTCGGTTTACGTCTTTTTATTGTGCTTTTTAACTGTAAGAGTGATATACGCTATAAGCTATAACAAATTCAAACAAGAAAGAAATATAACAAATGAAAAATGATTTTTGGTTAGTCAGTTGCCTCATCCCCTTACATTTAACCACGTCAAACAGTTTGAGTGTGTGTGTAGGTTTTCTTTGTATATACTTTTCTCAGTGTAGATACAAGTGTACATATATAGATATTTGTTTTAATTTTTGTAAAAATAGGATATGCTATACATGCTTACCTATATGCATATATATGCTATATGTACCTATGTGGCACAGGATCCTTTTGGTGCCACTTAGCCAGCCAGAAATCTCCGTAGCCATCAGCGCCTCTGCCCGGACTTCACTCAGGCCCACTGGGCTCACTCCGCTCACTCAACCCAGCAGGCTGCTCTCAGCTCACACTACTGGCCCAGATCCTGTGCCTACCATGCTCTGCACTCAGTAGCTGGTCCGGGCATGCCGTGACAGGCTTCCTTCTTGGGCACTGGCATCTGGACAAGGGGGGATGTGGCAGTGCCCAAAAACTCAGAGATGCCAGCAACCGCAGAGCCCCAAGGGGTGTTACAGCTTTTTATTTATTTAACATAGCACCACATCAGTGCATGTAGATACATCTCATTTTTTTGGTCATTTTGTTTTAGTCCCTGGTATGGATGTTACATAAATTATTGATCCATTTTCCTGCTGATGGTGTTTGCATTGTCTCCAATTTTTTGCTGTTACAACAGTGTTACAGTGTACACACACACACACACACACACACACATGTCCCTTTCCCAGTAGACCCAGTACTTTTCTAAAATAAATTCTGTAAGTAGTACCTCTGGGCTGTAGAATGTTTTTATTTTAAATTTGAAAAATTCTGCCAAACTGTCTTTCAAAAATGTCATACCAATTTACACATTACAGAAATTACACATTAACAAAATATGAAGGGGTTTACCTCCTTATCCACTTAAAAACACTATATGTCATCAAGATTTTATTAAATTTTGCCAATTTAATAAAAAAAACTTTTCTGTATTATGGATTACATAATTGTTAGTTTGAGCATTTTTCAAATATTATTGATCATTTGTAATTTTCTCTCTAAAATGCCTCTTCATATTTGTTCATTTTAATCTCCCTCCTTCTGACTTTGGTCTTTTGATATTGTTTTATAGGAGTATTTTAGGTATAATGGATGTTAACTCTTTATCTTTTATCAGTGTTGCAAATATTTTCCCACAGTCCTCATTTGACTTTTAAATTTGTTCTTGTGAGCTGGTTTTTGCCAAAAAGAAGTTTTGACTTTTTAATCATTCCAATCTGTCAACCTTTCCTTTATGGACTCTGGGCCTCCTGTTAGACTTAGAACATTCTCCCCAATCCAAGACTGTAAAACTGTGGACAGTGTATTTATTTAGAGCATTAGATGATCAAATTCAAAGAGGCCACAGTAACGTAATTGATAGGGTGCCAAAGAAAATAGCCCAAAGCCCTGCTGAGGAATCTGCCTAGCCCTCCTTTTCCCCTCCACTGTACTTTTCCAGCCTGTGATTATTTGTTATGCCTCTAGGCAGCCCTGACTTTCCACTAAGTCCTCCTCCCTCCTCTTTTATTCCTGTGCAGAGAGCTGTTTGCTTTTCAGTTTTTGCTTTTTGTTTTCACAGACTGTGATGGCCAATAAGTGGGACCTTTGACCTGTACTTCTCCCTTCCTAGGACCAAATGCAGCTTTACTGACTATAGGTACACCTTTCTGCTCTCCCGTCTCTGCTTTCATCCTCCCCCTTCCTGGAGTGAGCAAGCAAGGGAGCCAAAAGCAGACTTTGACACATCTGCCCTGGCTTGGCTCTATTCCAATGGGAAAGTTCGATGTTGCAAGCTTTTAAAAGTGGCTCACATTTCCCTGACTTACAGTCATGCAGGCTTCCTTGACTTCCTTCTAATTCAATGAGGACAAAGAAAGCAAGCTGTTTGCTGCAGCCTGGGTCCTGAGGGAACCAGCCCAGGCAAATGGATAACCTAGAGCCATTGTCAGGGGCCCCTTGTTCTGCCCCTTCTGTCTCCAGCCCCCTGCCCACCCAAGGCTGCCCTTTCTTTCTAGGCAGGCGCACTCTATTGGGGCACAATCTGATACAAAGTTTCTCTCCTTGGTAAGATCAACCACAGTCCAATGTCAAGGGTTATCTTAGGAGGATTTTTGCCTCACCGCAGTCTCCATCAGCATCCAACATCTGCTGTGTATGTTTATTTAAACATACTCTCTCTAAGTAAAAGCAGTATGCTTTCTATGTGAATGTGGTTTCCAGACATGTCCCCCAGCGACCAGAGCTGCATTTGTCTGCCAAACCTAGATCCCTCTTAAGTAGCTATTTGGGAGCCACTCCTTCTCCCCAACTTCCCAGGTATTTATGGGGGGCAGGAAAGAGGGCAGGGGATGGAGGGCTGAGGCAAAGGGCTAGAATGTTTGGTTTCAGTGAGGAAGGCTGGGCAGTGTAAGACTGACTGGTGCCTCAAACTCACGCTGCATGGGAAGGCACCTCCTCACAACTCTGTCCTGGAGGAACAAAGGTCCCACTTCCCTTGGACCTTCGCTGGGGTGCAAGATCCTGCCTCATAACGCTGTGCTTGTTGTTGTTGAAATCCTGTTAAACGGCAGAATTTCCAAGAACACCCAGGCTGTCTTGTGATCGTACCGTGGGTGCTTTTATCTCTTTCTTTCGTTTTGGCTATCCATGTTTTCTGATGTTAGTGGTCTGATATAATCCTAAGTATTGCTTTTAATATTAAAACAAGATTTCATTTTAACTTTTAAATGTTATCCTCAGGGAAGCTCTCAAAATTCCCAGGTGAGGGTTAAAGGAAGTTATGTGGGTATGTAAATGAGTAATAAGGCCTTGAGATTTAGGAAGCCCTGGCTAAATGTCAGTTATCGTTATCATCATTGCTATTACCATTCCTCAGCAGAAATAAGTTTGGGGTGGAAGTAGAGAGTCAGCACTGAGTGAGGGGCAGACAGCTAATTCTAGAGTTAGATGGCACTTTAGCCACATTTATGTTTAGGAACCATACAAGGTCTTCAACTAGTGAGGTTTCCGGGGGCATGAAAGAAAGTAATATTTTGATGGTTTTGCCTGTGACCTGGGTAATAGGCAAATAATTCAGTAAAGAAATAACTTCTGTCAACATCAAACACTGAAAAGAGACTAGAAACACTGAGAGTGTTTTGGGAAAAAGGGCAGAGAGAACTGACTTCCAAGGGGATCCCGAAGCAAAGAAAGATTGCTGGTCTGGAAACTCCTGAGAGATGTGCGTACCATATACACAGGCTTTTCTAAGATCATTCTGATTTCAAATATTATGTCCTTGTGCTTCGACAAATGTAGCCAAGGGTTCTGATATTTACATTAGAAAACACGACCGCCATATGTCTCCTTAAGCACAGGAAAACTCTAAATGATGCATGAGTCCCTCTGTTCAACATGCATTTTGAATCCTGTATGCCCCAAATATTTTGAAGTTTCCCTTCACTGAACGGAGTGGAGAAGCAGCAGCTCAGTGACACACGCATTATTGAAAACCCATTTCAACCAGAGGGTACAGTTGCCTCTGTGGCTTCATGCCTCAAGCTCACACACAGGGCCTCTGCTGTTTGGGGTGCCAGGAACCCCTCTAGGGATCCAAGTATTCAAGGCTGATGAAGATGATTTCGAGGTGACATCTGAAAAGGCTGTATGTATGGCATAAAGGCTTCCCTGTATGAAATCCTGGCAAAGCTGTTCAGCAACACGTGAGTGGATGGAGAAAATGGGAATTTAAGAGGGCATAGTGCCATCCATGGCAGAGCTGGCCATAGACAGGGAGTTAGAGACCATAACTCTCTCTTCCATCTGAACTAAAAAGCTCCAAAAAAAAAAAAAAAAAAAAAAACCCAAGACTTGGCAATTTTAGTAAAGCACGACTCTATGTCTAACTGGTGAAATTTACTTTGTAAAAAACGAGATTTAAGATGATAGGGTTAAGAAGTGGCAACACAATTACTGGAACAAATGGCCACTGATTGCCTTCTTAATCAAATAAATTTGAACCTTGGGAGAAAAATAGGTGGCCTGTGATCTAAGACACTCCTTGTCTACATAAAGCAACAGAAAAACCTGGATAATTCCAAGGAAGAAATTTGAGTGCATATATTCATGGGTGTTGTCTTTATTTATTTATTTATTTATTTATTTATTTATTTATTATGTTTCCTGAGATGAGGTCTCAATCTGTCACCCAGGCTGGATGGAGTGCTATGGTGCTCATTGTAACCTCAAACTCCTGGGCTCAAGTCATCCTCCTGCCTCAGTCTCCTATGTACCTGGGACTACAGGCCTGTGCCACTACTCTCAGCTAATTTTTTAAATTTTTTTTGTAAAGACAGGGTCTCCTGATCTTGCCCAGGCTGTTTGACTCTCCTTATGTTGCCTTTAACATACATACTCATCAGCCACTGATGAACGTAGAACCTTCCAGTATAGTAAGAGCAATGACAGTGGGCTGTTCTGATTCACTGGAAATAAACAAGGGCATGTGGCCTTTCAGTAGATAATCTTTGCTTTTGAACCTGACCCGTGAATCCCCTTCAGAGATGAACAAGCCCATTACAGTTCCTAACATCTCAATGAGCTCAGCCCATGGGTCTGAAATCCTGACCTAACAGTTGAATCACTCATGCTTAATAATTTTTTTAGGTTTCTTTCAGTAGAAGGAATACACAGAGGGCTCTGTATTAGTAGGGATTGTGGCTACATATCTACCAGTATTGCCCTGCCAGGCTGATTTCTAAAATGAAAGCATCCATAATTTTTCTAATGACAATATTAATGTTCTCCATGAAATTAAAACAAGAAGGATCTCAACTGATTTAAACATTCAGAGAATTTCTCCTTTTACATGAAAGTCTGTAACGACATGTTCAGGATACAAAGACAGTGACCATTTTTGGTATGGAGTAAGAGATTCACTCTTGCATTAATTCATTCCTTCAACAACATCTTGTGAGCATCTAACAGCACAGGTGCAAAACATCCCCTATTGTAAGAAAGACTTAGACAAAGGAAGAGTTTATTATATTTGCAGTTAGGGCCATAATTTCCTGTTACCATATGTTAGTGATTTTCTAGAAAGGGACTTTTTTTCTAGATTTTTAATGCAATCTAACATTTAGGAAATGCTTTATTGTGCACTATGCACTATATGTGTATTTTCTTTTCTGCTCCTCATAAAAATTGTGTGTTATCAGCTGCATTACTACTTCTTCATTATGGATGAGATAATTAGGTATAGAGAGGTTAAGCAGCCTTTCCAAAGTCATTCCACTAGTAAATGGCAACACCGGAATGCAAATGCAGGTGTGTCAGACAGTAGAGCCCATGCTCCACTGAGATTCTTTTTTGGATCTATTTACAAAGAACATTCTCACATGTAATCTCAGGTAAATCTCAACCTCCCCTCCCATATTAAATACTATTATCCTTATTTTACACACGAAACTAGTAAGGTTAACACACATATTTAGGCCCATCAGCTTTTTAAGTAAATCATTTTTAATGCCAATTATATTAACCATTAGAATTCCTAAATATGATATTTCCACATGGTATATGTTAAACATTCGTCATCCAAGAAAATGTTAGTGTTCAATTCTAAAACAAAATTTTATCAACTCCTTTTCTGCATAACATTGTCAGGTTTAACAAATAAAACTACAGAATGTCGAGTTAAATTTGAATTTCAGATAAACAACACATGATTTGCATGGGACATACTTATACCAAAAAAAGTATCCATTGTTGATCTGAAATTCAAATTTAACCAGGCATCCTGTATTTTATCTGGCAACCCTATTTCTGGAAGATATATTTAATATGCAACAAATGAGAACATTTTAAGCTTTTTTTTTTTGTTGTTGTTGTTGTTTTGAGGCATGGTCTCACTCTGTTGCCTGGGTTGGAGTGCAGTGGCACTATCATAGCTCACTGCAGCTTTGACCTCCCAGGCTCAGGCAGTCCTCCTAGCTCAGTCTCCTGAGTAGCTGGAACTACAGGCATGCACCACCACGCCCAGCTACTTTTTAAATTTTTTCTTAGAGATGGGCTCTCCCTATGTTGCCCAGGCTGGTCTTGAACTCCTGGCTTCTGGTGATCCTGCCACTTTGGCCTCCCAAAGTGATGGGATTACAGGCATGAGCCACAGTGCCCGGCCCTGAGCTAATTTTTAAAAATTAGAATACTATTCCTTTATCATCATCTAAACTTAAATTAAGTACATATCTGCATATGATGTCTGTCTAGCTGCTATATAAATGTGTGGTCTCTGCCTTCCAGGAGCTTACAGTCCCAGTCATTTGAATGTAAAAATAGTGATGAGTTGATAATTTATTGCTTCTAGTTTTTGCTGCTAAAAATTAATGATAGGAATTCCCACTTGAATAATGTTTGATGACTGGCACTGGTTTAAGATTCACAAAATCTTATGAGAGCTGTAGGTATTACCATTTTACAGGTGAAGGCAAAGAAGCAAAATAGTTTCCTATCTAAGGAAACAAAGCTAGGAAGGGGGAGAACAGGGGTGTATGCCATTTGATTCCATACTCGCTCATCTTTTCTCTATGCTCTGCAGTGCCTTAAAGCATCTCAGAGCAACAGGCCAGTCATAGACTTGGAGCACAAGGAAGCCCTGGGGCAGGGTGGGATGACATGGAGGCCCTCTTCAGTGCTGGGAGCTCCTTGCTCAGAACCTCTGTTGGTTTTGTTTTCTTATGTAAAATGCAAGTTTATTGTATTTGCTTTTAATACCATTTTCTTCTTGAAAGAAAATAACATTTTATTATACAAGTTACACGTGCCTACTATAGAAAACATAGATGTACTCTAGTAAAAAATTACCCATAATCTAATCTTGTACCAGAGAAAACTACTAACATTTTCATATTACTGAAATACACACACGTAAACACATTTATGTTTGCATATGTATTTTCATACTATACATAGACCAAAGCCCTTCTAAAAATAATGTCTTTCAGAACAATTAACCATATAGAATTGGATTACATCCTTTAATCAGGAAGTACTAGAGTAAATTTATCTTAACTAAGGAACCCGACTTTTGTGTACAATAAACCCTCCATATCCACGAGTTCCATATCTGTGGATTCAAGCAAGTGCAAATTAGAAATATTTGGAAAAAAAAACCACTACAATAAAAATGATATGAATAAAAAATGATATAACAACTATATACCTAGCATTTACATTGTATTGTGTATTATAAATAGTCTAGAGATGATTTAAAGTATATGGGAGGATGTGCATATGTTATATGCAAATATTAATCCATTTTATATCAAGGACTTGAGCATCTTCAGATTTGGTATTCACAGGGGTCCTGCAAGAAATTCCCCATGGATATGGGGGCATGACTGTATACACACCCGAGCCTTGACATACAGATAAATGTTGTGTTCTTTTTTTTTTTTTTTTTGTAGTTAGCTATTCAATGAGGTTCTTAAGACATTTAGAACACCAATTTGTGAGGATAAATTCCATTTGTCATGGCAAACACAGATTGCAGGTAGCCCTGGAGCTGAGGAACAGCTTTGATTTTTGGTAGAATTTGTGAGTCCACAGCTTTCTGATCAATCTTACGCTGCTCTGTAATCTCATATTTCTGTTTCTGTGTCGAAGATCTCACCTTCCTGATGTCTGGGCTTCCGCAGCTGCTGCTGCTTGAAGTAAGCATCAGTAAGATGTTTTGGGATTTTGACATTGCTGATATCAATTTTGGTTGAGGTGGCAACGACAAATTTCTGGTGTGTTCTTCGTAGAGGAACTCGATTGAGGACCAGAGGTCCAGTCACAAGTAACAAGCCACTAGCCAGCTGCTTCAGGAAAACCACCCTCTTGCCCCTGTGGCATCCAGTGAGGATGATCAGAATGGTCCCGGGGGGAATGCTGGCTCGCAGTTTTCTCACGTGCGGACTGAAGGGTTTTTGCCGTGGCTCAACACCTTGGAGGCACATCTTCAGTAGGATAATATCTAGGCATTTTGCAAAGTTTAACCACCTGGGTACCGCCGTTCTTGTCACCACCAACTGGTTTTGTAAGAGTTGCAAGAACTTTCTCCTTTTTCTTTTCAACCTTGGATTTAGCGGCTGAGTGCTTCCTCTTGTACATGGCCTTTCTGGAATACATGGCAGATCGGGAATACCTGCCAATTCCTCTGACAAGGACAGGGTTGCAGCTGCAATGGGGCTTCCGCTTCTTGGGCTTCTTAGCCTTGAGGTTACCCTTTTTCACCTTGCCACCAGTATCAGCCTTCTCGGCTTTGGGTTTCTTCTCTTTAGTATCTGGCTTCTCAACTTTTTCACCCACCATCTTGCAAGATGGGAAAGAGAACTAAGGTCTCGGCTTCCGGTCTATCTTTTTTTTGTTGTTGTTTTTTGTTTTTTAATTACTTTTTTTGAGACGGAGTCTTGCTCTGTCGCCCAGGCTGGAGTGCAGTGGCGCGATCTCTGCTCACTGCAAGCTCCGCCTCCCAGGTTCACGCCATTCTCCTGCCTCAGCCTCCCTAGTAGCTGGGACTACAGGTGCCGGCCACCACACCCGGCTAATTTTTTTGTATTTTTAGTAGAGACGGGGTTTCACCATGTCAGCCAGAATGGTCTTGATCTCCTGACCTCGTGATCTGCCCGCCTCAGCCTCCCAAAGTGCTGGGATTACAGACTTCAGCCACGGCGCCTGGCCGTGTTTTTTACAATAGTTGTGTTCTTTACAATAGTTACCTAGCAAGGCTATACACTCCACTAATGCTGAAAATATGTTTTTCAGATTGTCAATAGAGCCCTTAGTACCTTTCTCTGAATATCTCTAGTTATAGTAAATATTTATTCTTTAGGAGTTAATTGAATGTCTGAAAACAGTTGTATATTCAAAGAATAAAGAGAATGACTAAGTTGGATAATGTGAATAACCCGTATAGGGTTCCAAAACATTTTGATAAAGGGCAATGAATTGGATTTTCTTTTTTTTTTTTTTTGAGGTCAAACATATAGAGAAAGGTCTAAAGCATTTCCTCTCTGGCAGCGTTGCTAGAATATACATATCATCTTAGAGGTATATTTTGGAAGAGGATCCAAGGCCTTCAACTGCCTGGCCCTGGTGTACTTCCCCAATCTTTCCTCCCTCTTCTCCTCTACATATACTGTATACTCAGGTAATACCTGCTTTCCTAGCATAGCCTGTCTGAGTTTTCCTTTGCAGTGCTTCTCAAACTTTACTGCATCCACAATCAGCCGAGGATCTTGTTTTAAATGCAGGCCTGAATGAGTAGCTCGGGGTGGATCCCAAGTTTCTACTTTTCTAACAAGCTCCCAGGGACCCCACTTCGAGTAGCATGATTTCAAGGCTCAGCTCAAAATATTCCTGAATTGTTTTTGGATAAACAAGAGCTCCCTTCCTCTATTAGTGGTTCCCAAACCTGTCTGCACACTAAAATCCCCTGGGGAGCTTCAAAACCTGCTGGTCCCCTCCCAGAGATTGTGGTTGAATTTTTAAAAGATTTTCAGGAGATTTCAATATGCAGACAAGTTTAGGAATCTAAATACTCACAGTGCCTCCCATGCCTCATTATGTTTTCATTATGGCTATTGTTAGTTTGTTGGCCTATTTTGTCTTTGGTTTTGTCTAATTTGTGCTGCCAGGTCACTGACTTTCTCATGGTGTTTTACAAACCTAGTACTTAATAGGTGTTTGCTGAATATGTAAAAAATTAAAAATAAACAAAAATGAAAATGAATATGTAAAAGATATTACTCTCATCATCAGTCCCAGTAGAGTACGGCCTCTCATAAAGCCTTTTACCAAAAATAACTTGTCTGACTTATTCATATTAGACTTGTAGAAACTGCTGTTCTTTACACATTCAACCTTTTCATCTTTGCCCTACAAGTGCCATCAAGAAACTTTTCTGTTACAGTTTTTATTTTGCATGGTTGAGTTTTCTTTTGCTACTCTAGGATTAGTAAGGAATTCAGCACAGCCCAGGGATCCAGGGACACCTGCCTGCCACCCACTAGAATTCCAGTACAGCAAGATTAGGGACTACCTCAAGCTTGTGCCCTAGCCCTCTTCCACAGGGGGTTCATCCTGCATAAACCTGAAGCAATAGAAGGTGGCCTGTTACCCCATCTTTGAAGGGTCTATCCCGGAGCTACATATCCCTGAAAAGATTGAGTCAATTCTCTCTCTTATTATACTCTTCCCCTCAGGATTTCCCAGCAGCTGTAAACAGTGCAGGATTGGCCAAGTGTATGCAGCAAACGCCTGGATCTCAAGGTTCTGTCTCATTATAGAGTGAGCACTTCCATGTCCTTGTGACAGCCAGCGTGGCTGCTGCCAGTCCTCCTGCTTTACAGACACACCTGGGAGGTTGAGCAGAAGTTCCACACTGCATTTATTCTTGGAGAATTATTAAGTCTTACACTCACCCTCTGTGCTGTGGTTACTACATAAGTTTCCAGGTCCTTAGGCTGCTCCCTGATGTTTAGGACTGATTTGTATGATGTGCTAACGTTGTGTCTAACCCACAAAACAGTGCTGAGGTCCTGCAGCAATGAATGACTTAGGAGAGAAGCTACTTGCTCATAACAGAAAACCAAACCCCCATTAGCTTAAACAAGTAGGATTTTTTTTTTTCTCATCTAACAAGATACTTGTGTAATGTTGCAGCCCAAAATACCATTAGGAAAAATCTTTTTCTTTATTCTGCTCTACCATCCTTAGTAAGAAGACATCATCACTTCATGGTTGCAAGATAGCTGCTGAATCTATGAATTTCACATCCTTAAATCTAGGCAGAAAGAATAAAGAAGAGTGAAGAATCATCCCTTCCAGAATTCTTAGGAGCTCTGAGATGATGTTGCAGGCTACCCTTTGCACAAGAGAGTCTGGTAAAGAGCACTTTTAGGGCCGGGCATGGTGGCTCAGGCCTGTTATCCCAGCACTTTGGGAGGCCGAGGCAGGTGGATCACAAGGTCAAGAGATCGAGACCATCATGGCCAACATTGTGAAACCTTGTCTCTACTAAAAATACAAAAATTAGCTGGGCGTGGTGGTACGTGCCTGTAGTCCCAGCTACTCAGGTGGCTGAGGCAGAAGAATCGCTTGAACCTGGGAGATGGAGGTTGCAGTGAGCCGAGATCGCGCCACTGCACTCCAGCCTGGCAACAGAGTGAGACTCCGTTTCGAAAAAAAAAAGTACTTTTAGCTGGGCACAGGGTCAACTTATCCATTAGGCATAGCAGGCACCTAGAGCTCGCCATACTTTTAGGGACTTAAAAAAATGTTTTTCATTTAATTTCTTTTAAAATCAGAAGAAAAAGTGAATACGGTAAATGTGAGTGTACAATAATAAATTGTCAGGATTGTGTTTAACAGTGCAGTTGTAAAATATAATTTTAATTTTATTATTTAAATAGAGGAAGGGTCCCATGATGGCAAAAGCACCTAAGAACTATGGAGTTATCATGCAGCCCCAACTGGTAATGTCGATGTTTAGAACAAAGTCAGGGATGTGATTGTTTGCTTTATTTTTGGTAAAAATAAAGTGAATTTTCATAGCTATATTTGTGATAGATCAAAACTGGAAACAACCCAAATGTCCATCTTTTGGGGAACTGATAAATAAATGTGGTTCATCCTAACAATGAAATACTACTCTGTAATGAAAAGGAGTGAATCGTTGATATATAAGAAAGCTAGACAAATCTCAAAATAGTTATGCTGAGAGAAAGAGTTCAAACTACATGCCCTGTGATCCCATTTATATAAAACTCTAGACAATGCAAACTTATCCCTAATGACTGAAAGTAAGTCAGAGGTTGCCTACAGAGAGAGTTGGGTGGGAGGGAGGAATTACAAAGGGGCAGGGGGATAAATTGGGGAATGATGGATATGTTCACTCTCCTGATTATGGTGATGGTTTCATGGGTATAATTCAATACCCAAACTTATCAAATGGTATACTTTAAATATGTGCAGTTTATTTTATGTTGTTTATACTTCAGTAAAACTGTTTTAAAAAGTGGAGGGGTAATAGATACTGGATTGGCAATTCATATTTTCTACCCAAAGTGGTGTGATATGATTTCATCCCTTTAATTTGGATATCGGCACGTAGAAAACAATCATACTCAGTGGGGCCCTTACTCAGAAATTGGGTACATATAAGGAGCCAGGTTTTCAATGGTCTTTATTTAGTGCCTTGTACATGCCTTTAACACCCTGAAACTGGGTGTGTAACTGGCATTCTTTGGAAGCTGAGCTAAGGTGTATACACTACATAAAAATTACCCATTAGATCTGTGACATCTAATGGGTAAAATTACCCATTAGATCCCTGCCTCTTCTCTCCTTTGGTGTACATTACAAGATACTGACATCATAGTCTCTCTCTGACTGGGCCACTGACTCCAGGTCTCCACTAGGTTCCTTGTGGCTTCATAGTCTGTAATGAAGTTGCTGTGGGACTGGCTGTGTCCTGAATGTTTCCCCTGCTCATGTCATCTGGTATCATCACCTGACAGCGTCAGGGAGGAAGTTCTCACTGTGAGGCCTTTGGGTGTGACCTTTGTAGTTTTCCTGATTCCCTAGGTCTCTTTATTTATGTTTACTTTTACTTTCTTTCTCTACGACCTTCCTCTCCATCCTTTATTCTTCACCACTTGCATTCCCAGGAACATACTACTTCTCACTACAGAGATGAGATTTCCTTTTCTCATCCTGCAATGTTTGCAGTTTCTGGCTTTTTGTTTCCACTATGGTTCTTGCTGGTTTGGCTACAGGAATGGTGGAGAGCTCCTGACTCAGTGTCTGCTGACTTGGCTGGGGTCATCTCTGGCCCAACGGGTAGGAAAGAAGAATGATTGGAAGGAGACTTCCATTCTGAACTACGGTTCCATTTCCTTTAAAATATTTTAAGCCAAATATACCTTACATGATAAGAATTTATTGTCTTTTAGAGAATTCCTATTTTTTTGTGATATTCCTATTTCTTCCATTTATATAAATTTGACACTTTTTTTTTTTTTGAGATAGAGTTTTGCTCTTGTTGCCCAAGCTGAAGTACAATGGCGCGATCTTGGCTCACCGCAACCTCCGCCCCGCCGGGTTCAAGCGATTCTCCTGCCTTGGCCTCCCGAGTAGCTGGGATTACAGGCATGTGCCACCACACCCGCTTAATTTTTGTATTTTTAGTAGAGATGGGGCTTCTCCACGTCAGTTAGGCTGGTTTCGAACTCCTGACCTCAGGTGATCTGCCTGCCTTGGCCTCCCAAAGTGCTGAGATTACACTTATGAGCCACCGCGCCCAACCAATTTGACTACACTTCTTATTAACATGTGAAGAAAGCAGTTATCTCACTTAAGCAAAAAGCCAGAGGACAAAACAAAGTATAATCTTTACCCCAGTAACCTAGGAGCCTAAAAGGGAGCAGCTCATCAGATGACTGGTGCTTGTAGCTACACCCACCACCTGGCACCCACGCTAGATAACCCTGTACATGGTGAGATTTCAGAAGAAGTTTTGATTGCACTAGTTAAGGCTATAATCCCATATTTTGTGAATGATTTTGAGAAAGAAGAAAAATGCCAAAGGGAGGAAATAAAAAGACATCAAGCTCTAGAAAGACATTAAAAAAAAGGAAGAAAGATGAAAGAGGCAGTTACAGATTTTCAAGATCACTGGATACAAGTGCTGATGAAGTTGAAAATTTATGAGCAAGAAAGGAGGAAAGAAGGAGGGTCAGAACTGCCATTGCCCCACTGACCTCTACCCCAGAGAAAGGAAAAGAGTTACACAGGAGTTTGCATATAAAGAACACTCAAACCTCGTTCATGATCTTCTAAAGCTGCCCTTCCTCCCTCACTGGGAAGATCTCTAGTGGCCTGGAAACTCCTCCTTTGATGACAAGGGTGAAATGGTAATGCATAAAAACACACAGAACTATGGTGTTTGAGAGGGCCAAGCCTTGGGAAACAAGAACAAGGATGGAGTTCCAAGTTGTCATAGGTAAGACTAGCAAGCCAGGAGGAAAGGTCAATGTTAGCAACACTACATAGATGTCTCCAAAATATCTGTTTCCAGTTAATTTGCAGAAATTCTTAAGTGCTTTACTATAATGTGTCGCTAAGAACATGGCTCATGCAGAAGAGTCGGATGAAGACTTAAAAACAGAAATTGAGAAAGAGTATGAAAACTATGGCAAAGTTGGAAAATGTGAAATGTTACGAATTCCTGGTACATGGAAGGATACCTAATGATTGGCTTTAAATTTCTATTATCAGGCATTTGGATAGCTTAAGCTATATCTCTCCTCTTACAGTGGGAATAAATCAATATAGCATAGCACATTAAAACTCAGGTTTTGGATTGACTATAGAATAGAGTGACTTTGAACAAATAACTAAACTCTCTGAATAGCAGTAGGCTGGAAAACCAGCTCTCCACAAGAAAACAACAGGCTTAATTTGTAGTGTTTGCTTCTTTCCTCAGTATGAAGACTCCAACCATGGTTGATTTCAAACTACCAACAGTTTAATAATCAGCTTTCAAAATGCTTGAAAATTTGCCTGTAATCTCAGCTACTCGAGAGGCTGAGGCAGGAGAATCACTTGGACCCAGGAGGCAGAGGTTGCAGTGAGCCGAGATTGCGCCATTGCACTCCAGCCTGGGGGACAGAGCAAGACTCCATCTCCAAAAACAAAAAAAGAAAAAAGAAAAAAGAAAAAAAAATTCTTGAAAATTTGAAAATTTAACAATTGGTTGTCATGAGCTGGAATGACCCAACCCTAGACCTCTATCGTCTCTGTTTCTTCATCTTAAAAACAGGACCAATACTGCCCCTCTTAGGTTTAGGATCAGTAAAAACATCCCAGCCTTGGGCTCACTGGATGGCTATCACTCCCTAGAAGTAGCCATTAGTATTTATTAGTTTTTCTGAATGCAGTACCAGAATATTTTTTCCCATTGAAATAAGATGTTATTTTGCAATGTTAAATTTCTTGACATTGTTTTCCAACCCAAGAAATCTTAGTAGCTTCACAACCTTTGCCTGCCCATGGTTTATCATTGCCCAATCTGCTAATTTCTTTACTCAATGTTTTGCCAGTAAGTTGAGTATTACTCAGACCAGTGACTGCCCCAGGCTTGTGCTTTCTCATTAGCTGACTAGTCTGCAGCCTTTCACCTCAGCCCTTCCCCTAAAGGTTCTTTAGGCAGGAATCCAGCTAGCAATTACTATATTTCCATTTGTGATTAGAAAGGAAGAGGTTTTTCTTATCTGCAAACATTTGACCACCAAATGCCAGGAGTGTCACTTATGAAGAGTCACTGGTCCTTTACTATTTCTAGACGATGTTTCAAATGGATCATGTGGCTGAATTTGATTCCTATTCTCAGAGAGCAAAGGATAAGCTTAGCGCCTCATAGAATTGTACCTGAAGCATTTACAGAAAGCATGTACCATGTAACCTGTCCCTAAAGAGGAGGCTTTGGTGACAATACTAATGCAAGCTCTGTGAAGCAGGGACAGTCTCTTGCTCAACCTTGTATTCTCATAGCATAGTATACATTGTGGCCTTTCTAGCCCCTCATTGAATCCTGGCCCAGATGAATTAAATTACCAATCTGAAAGAAGCTAACTTTAAGACCATTTTATGTTTCCAAGATCAATTCAGGATATTAGGTTTTCCTGGGAGGTGGGGTGGGAGGGGAGATCTGACATTATTATTACTCTGGCTAAGAGGAATGCCAGTACTGAATTAAATAAAATATTGTCAGCATCATGTTCTCTTACACAAAAGAATACCCCTAGAATCAATTTAGGAAAAGAGAGTAACGGTAAACACAAAAACTTTCTGAGAAGTGGGATTAAGGGGCAAATTACTTCACTTTTCTACATCTAATTTATTAATCTCTAAAATAGGAGTAATGTTACCTACTTCAGAGTAGGTTATGATGAAGATTACTTAAGATAACATTTGTAAAGCAGTAACATAGTGCCTCTCACATTTGATGACCCGAATACATGGCATCTAAATTATTACTGTTATTGTTGCTGCTGCTGTTATTTTTACAGCAGAGTGCTGTTACCAATATAGGTCAGAAAATCTATGTTGTGGTTGTCATCACTACAGTGAGGATATTAGAAGATTAAAGTTGGAAAGAATGTGAGAAAAGTATGTACTCTTGAGTAACATGTCTTCTTATCCCCAAATGTTCTTCTTTCATGGGGATTTTTTCTTATTAGTTTACAACTTTCAACCACCAATAAGAGAATCTTTGGGAAAGCGATACGCTGAGATATGATTCTTTTGCTCTCTACTAAGTCAAGAAATGTCATCTCTCATGTGCCAAAGACATTTTGCAATTTTGTTAAAATTAATTTTTAATTAGCCAATGTAATAGAACAGCTTATTTTGAGTGACTTGTCATGTGTTACTATTTCCATTAGTTACACAACTGTGGGCAAGACTTTGAAAATGAAACACAGAATCCTGGGATTCCCTTGCTGTGGGCAAGTGCGCACGCTGTGAGTGGATGTGAGGATGTCTTCTGAAGGCAGGAGAAATCTCCTCTGTCAACTTTCTATCTAGGGCAGAAAATAAGCCATATCAGCTTGATCCTATCTTTATAAAAGAAAACATTTCTTTTTTCTTGGGACTGAGATGAGTTTGGAGGCCTCAGTAATGGCTAAAAGACAAGGTCAGTCCTTCAGTGCATACAGGTTAGGTGGGCCCTTGGTGACAAAATGCAGGAAGCCTAAGAAATGAGACAGCCTGTGAAAAACCCTAGGAGGAGCTTCTAGGAGATATCCTCTCTAGAAGCTAGTTTTTAATGTTCTCTTTTTGCATTTTAATTGTCTCCTCTTATGCCCAGTACTACAACAATCCTTTGGTAAACATTGTTGCATGGTCTTAGCTGGTACTTCAAGGAATTACCAATGCCCATATGAGAGAATCTAATGTCCATACCTAAGGAGGAAGCAAGTTATGAGATAGTAAAAGATGAATGACTGGAAGAAAAGAAATCCCAGTCCAGAGCAAAAAAGCTGGCTGGGGATTCCAGAGATGACTGAGCAGTTTAATGGAACATAAAAGCATTCCTAAGAGAATTCTCAAAAATTTACTTAAAGGTGGTAAGGTAAAGGAGGGTAGAGAAGAATATTATATGACCACATCTCCACATTGCACAGAATCGGACTATTATTATGTTTGTTTGTTGTCATCATTGTTTGAATTAAAAGGAAAAATTACCCAGAAAGTGGGAGAGTTTGCTGGCATTAAAGTTGAATTAACTTACTAGGGCCACCATAACAAATATCACAGTCTGGGTGGCTTAAACAACAGAAACTTATTTTCTTACAGTTCTGGAGGCCCAGGGGTTCAAGATCAAGGTGCTGGCAGGCTTGACCTGAGGCCTCTCCCTTTGGCTTGCAGAGGGCCGTCTTCTCACTGTGTCCTCACACAGGGCTTTTCCTTTGTTCATGTGCATCCCTGGTGTCTGGTGTCTCTTTGTCTTCATAAGAACTCCAGGTATATGAGATTAGGGCCCCTCCTGATGGCGTTATAACCACCTCTTTAAAAACCTTATCTTCAGATACAGCCACAGTACTGGGGACTAGGGCTTCAACATATGAATTTGGGGGAGGGTAGAGGGCACAATTCAGCCCATAACAGGTGTTCATACAGATGTTAAAATGCATTCATATTTCAGCCCTAAAGTGTTGAAAAATACAATGACATGATGGACGTCGACGTCAGGGTAACAACCTCTTTCCTCCTTACTCTGATACTCTCCGTAACCCACTGCAAAGTGTGGCAACATCTTTAACTGACTGCCTTTCTGGAAACCCTAGGCTGTCTTCTAGATGCTAACTCTCTAGAAGATTTTAATAGAGGTCACAGGAGTGGGAGGATGGAAAGGACTGCAGGGGTAAAATCAGGAAAGGAAGGAAGCTCCTGCCTCTAGGCCCAGCATGTAGGAGCATGGTTACGAGACAACAAGTTGTGCTTCCTACACTCGACTTACCAAATACCTCTGGAGGCATCCAATACTTCATTCAAATGCACTCAAAGCGAAGCACTCAAACCGTCATTGAACATTTCTCTGGCAGGTTGCCAGTACTTCATTCTTTTCGTTAATGGTGACAGAGAAAATTACACAAAGCATCCAGGATGTTGATGTGCCACTTGCTTCACAGTTTACTTCAAAGTCCCCTCAGAGTTTTCTGAATTTTACTTTCTGGAACAAAGAATATTATTGGCATAAGCATCAAGTATGCAGTTAATGGTGAGCAAGTTCTGAATTTTTGAGTCAGAAGCAATCTGTCAGCAAGTAATAGCCAAAGGCCCTGTAGTAATAGGCTTAGTTGGCCCAGGCTTATTTCTCTAATTCACTGATTCTCTTGCATCAAAACAGCAAAAAACAAAGTTTAAAACATGATGATTTTTCTACTGAGTTGTCTCCCGTGGCTTTTATTCTTATACTGTAACATGACCTGGCATTACCCCGGGTTCTCCTTTAGTCTCCTTGGTTGAGAATGACATCTAGGGAGACCTATTTAATTCATCAAATCATAAAAGCTAGACAGAACCACAAGAAATTGTTCTCTTAAATCTCCCTGGAAAGCTTCAGTGAGCCACAACCATCAAAGTTTTCCAGGGAAGAAAGGCAGTGTTGTCTGTATATTTAGCCGTCAAAAAGGTTTTCCTGTGTCAAAGTTGCTCTCCTGCCAGTGTCTGAACTTGAATTAACTCTATATCTTGCCAAATTCCCTGCCCCACATCCAGTCTCAGGAAGAAAGCCTGGTATTCTAGTATTTTCCAACAAAATACACAAACTGAAGTCTCAACATTGACCCTGGGTTACCTGTGAAATCTTGATTTCCAATTTACACAGCTAGAAGAGCCCTTAGCCTAGGGCTGCTTCAGAAATCCTTGCTTAATGGATGACTCATATGGTCAGTCTCCTTGAAATTGGGAAATTAATGTTTGTCATAAATGTGAATTTCTGGGGGAATACTCTGATTTTTTGAAGCCCAGTTTTTCTTATAACCTGTAAGAAACTTAGCTGCTTATTTTAAGCTGTTTGCTTCTTAATTTACTGTGTCTCTGCATAGGTGATCAAACATACGTTGCTGTATTCCCCTCTTTCTGTGGTCTCCCTTTCTGCTTTCTTCCACTCAGTCTTCAGCAAAGATCCATGTTCTCAAGAACACCATCCACCCAACAGTGCCCCCTGCCTCCCATCTAGCAACTCAGCAATGGTGTCCATCAGTCCTGGCTCTGAACTCCTGGCTTGTGCTGTTGGACCAAATAGCCAGTAAGGTTTGCTCAGTGACCTGTTGTTTGCAAACAAATAAACTAAGGCATGTGATCACTTAGTGATGAGTGGGTAAAGAGAAACTTGAGCTGTACAGTGTTGTCTGTTATAAGCATCATTCTTAGCCCAGAAACCCAGGGTTTCCAGGCCTAAAGTCACAGTGAAAGTGCTTCAGGTGTCATCAGCACAGTTGAACCTCTTACCCGACCCCTGCCAAACATGGCCCACCTCAGATCCTTATTTCACAGGTGGGAAAACTGAGTCCCAGAAACATATGGTATTAATTTGCTCAAGTTTGCATGGTAGAGCTCATTGCTGGGAAGTTGTGTGTAGAACTCAAGTCCCCTGACTTCCAGTCCAGTGTTCATTATGTTATACTGTATGTTCCTCTAGTACTTCTTCACCATTCTATCCAACCCATTATGCCACCCTAGTCTGAAAACCATGCAAGTCAGCTCTCTGCATGCCAAAATAACAGGTCCAAACACATGAGCTGTGCATCCAAAAAGCCCGAGGGTGCACCTGTCTTTCTGTATCAGGAATTGTCCATGTCCTTTACCAGCCAGCCCCTGGAGAAGCTAAATGGCACTTGGCAGCTACGCACATTAATTCTGCAGAGAACGTAGGAATACAGATGGCACATGATGTTGCTGGCCTCCTCAAACTCCTTCATTGTTTCCCTACAAAAGTTCAAACACCACGGCCCCATGTTAGAGATGCTCCTTAGCCTGCCCTAAACCTCCCTGCTTGCTTTCTCCACAGTTGTTCCTTAACTTGTTCTTTCTTGTTGCTGTGTACTTGTCTCCTTGCATGCAGAGTGCCCCTCCCACTTCTTCACCCAACTATGCTTGAAACTCCAAGACCCACATTCTTTTTCCCAGGCCTTGCTCAACAGTCATGCCCTTTACCCTCTCAAGAAAAATTTCTACTCTGTAGAGAAAAGTGGTTCTGAATAATTAACACATTTAGTGGCCACTAGAGATGGGTTCACAGCATCAGTTTGGCCACAAGCCTTGTTCCCCACCAGTTCCTCCTTCTCTATTTATCTAGTACAATGCCTGGCACATAGCAGCTTAGTAAGTGTTGGGTGAATGGGAATTAATGAATGAATAAATGTACTTTCTATGCTCTGTATGTATCTGTATATGTTTGTGGGTGTGTGTGTGTGTATGTATGTGTTCTTTGGGGGATATGTATGTGTATGTTTGTGTGTAGGTGAGTATGTGTGTGTATTTCAGAGTATTTGAAGTGTGAAAGCCATTAAAGCTACACTTCTTTTTTGTTCCTCCTCAGTAAGGTTCAACAATGAAATTAGGAGTAGAACGTAAGTTTCTGGTTGGCTTAAGTAAACCACAACCCTCTCCATCCTGGCTCCCTTCCATTTTAGAAACATCAGCTTTCTGAGGTTTCAGGCTTGGTATTTCACCGATAACTTGTAAATGGGTCCAGGGGCTCTGAGTCAGAGCCCCAAACTTCAGCTCCACTGCAAAGAAGGGCTTCATTGATTTGAAGGCCAAGCCATAGAAATGTTTGCTTTCCTTGCAGTAGCTGACTGAATTGTGCTCCGGAGCAGTGGGGCTGCACATGTGGCCCTGTGAACTCTGCAGGGCCAGGTTGTAGCTCCATATGGCATAGGTACTCATGATATGGCATCATGCCATCTGTAATGGCTTAGCACAATGCACCTATACACAGGAAGCTTAAAATATACCGGAGCCCTCAAATTTGCTTTTAGTGGTTGTATAAATTAGTACAATCTTTATGGGGGTAGTTTGGTAAAAGGTTTGAAAACTTTAATTTTGCCTATTCTTTTTCCTTACAATTTTACTTCTGGAGGGTCTAGAGGAGAATCCGTTTCCTGGCCTTACTACTGCAATGCCTACACATGGACACAAAGATAATTTACGCAATTATTTTCATTGCAGAATTGTCTATAATAATGAGTGAGTTGAAATTACTTAAAAGTCTCTCAATATGGTACTAGCTGATTAAATTATGATATAGGGGAAAAAAACCCAGAATACTAAGCAGACATTCAAAACAAGAGAGAGGTGCATAAACTGGCATGAAAAAATGTTCACAACATGTTGTTCAGTTAAAAAAAAAAGCAAGTTGCCTGCAGTATAGCTAAAAGAATTTGACTTTTGAAATCAAAATCATGAGATATGTATAATAAGTTATATATGTAAGCAGAGAGATCTGGAAAATAAAGAGGTTGTCTCTTGGCTATGTAATTTGGGGATGGTTTCACCTTCTTAAAACATTTGAACTTATTTTCTCAGTTATGTTTTGTCTTTATAGTTGGAAAAAAAGGGAAAAACAAATTTACTTGTGAAAAATATAATAACAGATGCTATGTAAATTCTGAAAATAAGGGAGGTCAATCATAGGTATTTGGTAAGAAACCAAAACACAAGGCATTCTTCTTTCAGAGGAAATTTAAAACCAAGAAGGAGCGAGCACCCTTTTGTTAATCTTATTATAATCAACTGCTTTATATTTATTTTCATTTCCACAAAGTGACAGCAGTCACATAGAAATGTTTCTCAATGACGTTAGAATGTCAAGACTCCACTGCAGTCTGTGTCTACTCTTTTCAGATGCTTCTGCAGTTTAACAATAAACTTAAGGAAATCTCCTGTAATTCCCAGGGTGAGGAGAAAGAAAAGTCTTTCTGTTATTGAAATGAATACAGGAATACAGTCATATTAAACAAAAGGATATTTTGAAAGTTTGGATTTAATTAGCTTGTTTATGGTTTAAATTTCTTTTTAGATGGTTCTATTTCTGAATTTAGGAAGGTTTTAAAATGACTTCTCTTTTCTCTTTAAGTCCCTGTATCCCATTTTTTGTTTTTCTATACTTCAGAACCTAATCAATTTAGAATTCTTCACACATGCCAATTCTTTCAATTGAGTTTGGCCTACAAAATAGTAAGATGCAATCAAACTTGTTTTTGTACATATGATTTCATATGTTTAAAAGTCAACATGCAAATATATGCAGAAACTCTTGAATTTTTTTAATGAGAAAAACATCTCCCTGAATTTGAAATCAAGCCTTATGGGTGGTTCCGGTGCTATGAAGTTAGGTGGCTCACATACGTGTGTGGGTGATGGATGGCGGACACCAACCCCACTGTCTTCCTGAAGGTAGCTAAAAATCAAATATTCCAGGAGACCAAGAAGATGCAGTCAGTGGACTCTCAACAATAATTTTCTAATTGATAGGTTTTATGGATACTTTTTCAGTGAACCTAGTTTCATTTACTTGAGTCAATAATACTCCCACAGGAATGAGAACCACAAAATTATACTTTTTTAGTTTGCCTGGCAACATGATGCTTCTATTACAGAATGATAAATCCTATTACCTGTTTATTCAGAATTTCAATTTAATTCAACATTCAGAAACGCTGCTGGTTTGTTTGTTTTTTTTCTCTGAGTCTCATTTCTGTCACTGGCCATCTTCTCTGCATACAATGTCTTCTATAATGAGGCAAGAATTTCAGTACCTCACACAATTCTCATAGAAAGAATTTACAAAAACTTTGTTCCATTTACTTCTACTTAAAATGGCTTCCTTTTCTCCAGAATCATAGAAGTCTTATCAGCATGCTAAACAAAGACTCCAAGCTTAAGGGAGAAAAAGAAAGAAGGGATTTAAACAGTTGGATTATAAGATAGAATGGACCAGAGAATTCTAATAGATTTGGAGTGCTACAGATATCTCCCTGGCCCTAGGCAGGCCCAGCCTTCCACAGTACTACCCAGATGCCCACCTCCTACCCCCATACCCTCTCACCTTCCACCCATGCACCCTCCTTTCTCATGAACCTTCCCACCTCCTACCCTACTCACCCTCTTACCACCTGTCCACTCACCTATAAAGGTGAGCTGATTGCAGATGATTCAGGATATGAATTAAGCTGTTCTGGGGATAAAATCTCAACTCACTACCTCTTGGCACATTCTAAGATATAAAGTGACCTTCCTCGGGGTAGAATGCAAACATCCCCTGTTCATCCCAGACATCAAATGGATTGAGTGATTATGTTTCTGAGGACTAAGACCTCCATACATTGGTGAAGTAGGGCCAGTTTTTTTGATGCTGAAGATTTAGGCTCCTGTTTAAACATAGTCAAGTCTCTTACTGGGCCATTAAGGTCTTTTGTGAGAGAAAATAAAGAAGATTGAGCTTTTGGATAAAGCAGAAGTTGGAGTAAAGTTAGGGAGGCTGGAAAGAAAAGGAAGGGAGGGGAGAAGGGAACCCTGAACGAGGTGGAGGATCTACCAGGAGCAGTGCAATCATCAAGGGATAACCAGGCAGGAGACCTTGAGAAGGACCTCTGTAAAGAAGTAATCATTTCTTTTTCTTTTTCTTTTTTCTTTTTTTTTTTTTTGAGATGGAGTCTTTCTCTGTCGCCCAGGCTGGAGTGCAGTGGTGCAATCTCGGCTCACTGCAAGCTTTGCCTCCCGGGTTCACGCCATTCTCCTGCCTCAGCCTTCTGAATAGCTGGGACTACAGGCGCCCACCACCACACCCGGCTAGTTTTTTGTATTTTTAGTAGAGACGGGGTTTCACCGTGTTAGCCAGGATGGACTTGATCTCCTGACCTCGTGATCCAGCCGCCTCGGCCTCCCAAAGTGCTGGGATTACAGGCGTGAGCCACCGCACCCCGCCAAGAGATAATCATTTCTGTTGTTTTTGTAAAATAAGTCAGTCTATACAGCTCCATGTGTATGTTTGCAAATTAACCTTAATATATACTCTAGGGGTGTTAATTAGCATATGAAACACCCTAATCAGAAATCCACATATGAGCAATAGCTCCAAATACTGCTATCTAAATATGCACCAGAGAGTTTTTAATTAGGGCAAAGCATATTAGCAAATACTTTTTCTATACTGGAATTAGAGATTTTTCAAGATAGATGTTTGGTCAAGAAGATTTAGGCAGATGTTTTTCCCCTGCATGAATGAGTTATAGGAAACCTAGCAGCCTAACATCTTTGGGGATGGTGCCCTTGATCTGGAATGCTGTTTGGTCCTGTGTTCCCTGGACGCGTAGAAAATGATTCCCTTGCCTGATTCTACCTGAAGGCTAGCTGAGCCTCATCAACATTGTTACTTTTGACTCAGCACAAACCTTTCTTGTATAGTGTGTGTTAAGAAACCAGAAAGAATGAAGAGTGAGGACTTTAGCAAGTTTAGAGAATGAATTGTCTTACTGTTTTGGTAGTTCTTTGCTTACAAAGATTTGTAAGTGAGGGAGCACTGAGTCTGAGACTAAGTCACTATAATACATTTTAATTTTATTTATTATAATATAGACATAGATAGAGAATTATTCAAAGAGGGCATATAGCTCTCACCTACTCTAGTAGTAGAAGGCTATGTTTACAAGAAAAACCTGACACCTGGAAAATGTCTGCTTGGCTTAACCGAAATCTCAAAAGAGGAAACTGCTGAAGAACCCAGCAGTGAAGTGAAGGTAAAGTCCTTGTCTGTCAACTAACAGGCTGTATGTGAAAGGGAACCTCATTTCACATTGCCAGCATGCACTGGACAAATGTGAGGCAAGGTGCACAGGAGTTCCTGCACCTCGACTTGGGGAGAGCTGCAAGAACTATCTTGATTCCTCTGCTGGCCCTTGGACACATACTATCTAGGACTGAAACTTCCATGATCCCTGGCCAATTTTGGTGCAGACCCTCTAGCTCTTAGGTCTCCTGGATCACTCTTCCTCCAAATCCAGGAAGTGTATGCTCAGACATCTTGGACTGGCCAGTTATGTATGAATGGTCAGTTAAGTGGGGATTGGGCAAAGATAGTTTCTTAAGAGGTGATGTTCTGGTGACAGTATTTTTCATAAGATAAAATGCATTTCTATTATGAATGTTTAGATTAGAATGATTGGAAAAAGAGGGTATCAGGAATAGGCAGTGTGGGGGGAAAAAAAGGCCAAGTTTGTGGGAATACCAAACAAAATAAGAACACAAAGAGCACAGTAGAGTCATTATCAACCATAAGTGCAGAAAGATCATTTTGTCAATGAAGTATTCAGATGAAAACCAGACAAAGTGTTTT
Organism: Papio anubis; assembly: GCF_008728515.1. Classification (NCBI taxonomy): domain Eukaryota; kingdom Metazoa; phylum Chordata; class Mammalia; order Primates; family Cercopithecidae; genus Papio; species Papio anubis. The sequence continues at coordinate 104,560,434 of NC_044980.1, forward strand.
TTACATATTGAAGACAACTATTATTATTGATTGGAAGCCTAATTTGTGCATCTTTATGCTGGAATTCTCTTTGATATGGCTTTATTAGTTTTAAAATATATAACAATTTGGTGTTTGTTTCCCCAGGTCTGGAAAACTTACATTCATGGGTTAGAGAAAGCTGACAATAAGATCACTAATCCACCACAGATAATTGTTGAGAAACCAACCATGAAGACCAAGGACAATACTAGAGGATGTGGTAGAGGAGGAGGATAGCACGAAGGGAGGAAATGACCTAAGTCTATAAGAAAATAAGGCAGATATTGAAGACTGAACACTAGTGAATGAATTTAACGTTGATCTCTGGGGATTCTCCTGAGCACATGGTGAGATAGGAGATGATCTTTTAGAATCTGTCTGCACTATAAGGAGAAGTAATGCTAGACTGTTATTTCTTATAAGGCTGTAGTTAATCAACAGGTGGATGGGGGTACTGTAGACCTAGTGAGTCTGGACTTACAGCACTGGATAATGTCTAAGTTCTGTCCTTGGTCAAGACAGAGAAACAGAGGCAGCAGCTTTGAAATCTGGTCTTTGGACTAATGCCAAAACAGCTGCTTAAGAGTCACCTAGGGATGTTGTTAAATAGTTCAAGATGCCTGTGCTACAACCCTTTAGGCTAAAGAGTGAAGTCCAAAAGTTGAGTTTTAGTAAGCTGTCCAAATAAGTTCCATGTGCAGGCAGGTATGACATCCCTGAAGGGAGCTGATTTATGGACCAAAGACAAACTGAAGAGAGTCTTCCCAAAGTGCCATATGGGGTTCTGTTTTAGTCAACATTCTTATCATTACCTTAGATAACAATGACAAGTTTATCAAATTCAAGGATGACATGAAACTGGAGAAGAGAGCAGAATTTGGATCCAAAATGATTTCACACTAAGTCAGATAAAAACCAAAGATTAGGTTAAAAACAAGTCTGTCAATAAAATTTCCATATCAACTATGACTTCCAGTCACGTAGGAAACATCCAAAATTCATTTTAATATTTGTAATATTAGAAAATCAATGAAAAAGAATGCAGGGATCTAGCCATGGTCAAAGATCTTTAGGCCTGGGCAGGAAGTTGATTTCATATATTGAGAGACAAAAAGTCCATCATGTGATCATTTTGGCAGGAACAAGAGACTTGTAGATTTCTGTGAATAGACTAAGGAAGAAATAGGTAATGTATATGGCTTAAATCCAAAGACGTAGGCCATGTGCCACACCTTCCTTGAATTTATGGAATCAAATATAAATGAGATTTATTGCATCCCATTAGGGCCCAAGCCAAAAATTCTGGTCATTAAGTACCTACTTTAGGATGGTTCTATCCCTCCTTAAGAGATAAGCATCTTTCAATCTCAGAATTGCAAATTAAGTAGAGAAATATTTTAGAAAATTAAAACCCAGCGATATTAATACCTTTGAATTATGGAAATAATATTCAATTTTTATTGTAATGTTTAGAAATTGCATTTGAATGATAGCATTGTAACTTCAATTTAAAATGTCTAATTAAGTAATTAATTCAGACTTCTGGCTTGCAGTGAAATTCTTACTAACTATATGTATAATATAATAATGTAGCACTTAAGAGAACTCAGAGTTCACAATATTTATAAGTTTAATTTATTAGATTTATATAGATTACTTAGTCCTAGGGAAAGTTTGCCAATTGGGCAATTGAATTACTCTAAAGAGAAATAAAATGCATTAAACTTATAAATGCAGTATAAAATATGTGAAAGTATTTAACTAGTTTTTTAATGGGATCAAGTATTGTTCAAAGGCAATTAGAGTGATTGCTAAAAGTGCTAGGCATAACTGGAATAACAGGATTTATAAATTGAACTTAAAGTTTAAGGAAGAATGAGGTTATTAAAAATTGGTGACTTTAATAAAGTGAATATCAATTTTTCAAAATAAAATAAATGACTGAATAGTCTTTTCTAGATAGAAAAGCTATCTTTGGGTGAAACAAAAAACTCCCAGCAGTTTGCCCAGGGTGGGGATGGAACTTCAACAAGTGTGAAAGTGGCCTGGATGGAGGTCGAGTCCTCAAGGCTCCATTGGCGATTACAGAATGCTGAACCTGCCAAGAGCTGCTGCAGTCTTAGGCTATGAGGAGAGGAGAGTGTGCAGAGAGAGGAAGCTGATTGCCTGCCTCCATTCTACACTAATTTGATCGCTTAGTCTATCATGATCACTCCTGAAAAACCTGACTTTAACACCAGCTGTTGCTAATTGCCCTGAGCCAGCGTGATCATTCACTGACTCTGAGGTTCTTTGTTTATTTTTGTGGATAATGGTAGGTACTTTGGTAGGTAATAGTTCGTGGTGAGCAGGTTAGTGATATTAGTCACCCTCTCACAAAATTCCTACCAGGTTATAACAAAAGCAGGTCTCCAACCAAATTCTGCCACACATCTCCCACCAAATTCTGCCACACATCTCCCACTAAATTCTGCCACACATCTCCCAGACGATTATGAAACAAACATCTATTAATAAGCAGACCCCAAACAGTTCACACGATCTGAAATCCCAGTTCTCTGTTCTTTTATGTAATCTGGCCATACTTTTTCATAAAGAAATCACTAGAACCAGATGTGACAATATATTTCAGTGGCAGAAATCTATGTCTTATGGAACAGCTGGCTTCCAAAATTTAACTCTCGCAAGGATACAGGATTAGACTTGTAAGGCAGTTTAGCAGAACCTAACAAAATCTCAAGAGAAAAGAGCCTGAGACACAGACAGAGACACAAGTCTTGGTTCAAATATTGGTTGTCACCATGCACTGACTGGGGAATATTGCACAATTTCTTTTGCTTTCCATTTCTTTACAGGAAAGGTAAGGATAATAAAAACTACCTATTTTGAATGTTGTGGGAAGTAAAACATATAGTGTACATAGAGTCACATAGTCAGAACTTTTTAAATATAAAGGTATTATTGCCATTGTTTCATGCGGTTCCAGAGGGAGAGCTATTGATAGCATTTATGAAGGAGAACAGAAATGAGTCAATTCAAAGGGAGAATTTTCTGGAAATCATAGTATTACAAAACAGATTAGGTTATCTTTTCTGAAATAAATTTCTCTCAAGGGTAGAACATAAGGAGAAGCTATTCAAGGTCTTAACAGAAACAAATGTTTCAGGAGAGATTTATGCTGAGGGCAGAGAATTAGAGATCTCTCTACTGCTGTCCAACATAGAGATTCTGGGATACTGGCCTATTTTCATTCCTTGTAGGTATAATTTAGATCCTGTTCATCCATGTGTTATCACAGGAGGGCTCTCTAATCTTGCAGTTTTATAGACTGAGAACTTAGTGTATAGAAATCACTTTTTCTTCTTCTAACTTTATACCCTTTTTCTTAAGCACAGTCAGCATTTCTTCAGCACCTTCATTCCTAAGCAGTGTAAATTCTCTGCTTTTATTCACCAATGCAAGTGCATACACATTCACCAATCTCACATTTTGCATGTCCCAACCTACAACGTAATCACAAATGTCTTCAAACAACCACCCTACTGCCGTATTTGTTTTAAAGGCTACATCTCTACTGAAACACTAAAGCCTTGTTTCTGGAATTAAAACTGTGCCCTGGGGTTGCCTCTCTAGCTTTCTGCCATTTGTATTTTTATGTTATTTGATTCTTGCACAATTTTTGTATATTTACCTGCGTCCCTGATCCTTCTTTCCACCAGAAAAGGCTACACTCAGCTCTTGGCTTACAAGATTCCTGCTGTAATATTGCTATCTATAAATAAATCACTTCCTGACCACCCCCATCAGGCCTAAATCTTGTCTGGACCCCACTTCTGACTTTGCGTTGGTGTACTGTTCATCTTTTCGACTTCTTGGTTATATTTCACCTTAGGATTCCTCTGACACTCAAACCTGTTTGTTAGTTTCATGGTAACTTTTAACAAATTATAACCAATTTTAACCAGCTCATAGTGTCTCCTGTGCCCACTGCTTCATGCATGAAGAGCCAGAGGAATCCCTTGGTCTTTGATGAATAGACTAATCATAAAATCATACAAATGATTTAAAAACATTTAAAGATTGTCAGCGTCAATAATAAATAAGCCCAGAGGCAATAGAGTACTATTTTTCACCTATAAATTTAGCGGAAATTAAAAACCAGTTGTGCACTCCACACCTGATGAAGGTGTTCTGGGACAGGCATCCATACCTACTCTATTGATAAAGAGTTTAACACGGTATATACTTTTGGAAAAGCAGTTTGCAGAACTATAAAAGAAAACATGACAAATGCATATAAGAAATCATACAGCATATAACTTTGGAGAGTGGCATGTTTTCACTCAGCAGAATTCTCTGGAGATTGATTCAAGTTGTTGCATGTATTAATAGTTCATTCCTTTTTATTGCTGAGTAGTATTCTATGGTATAAGTGTACCCAATTTAGCCCGTTAGAAGACATCTGGATTGTTTCCAGTTTCGGGCTATTATGAATCAAGCTGCTTAATGTATAGGCTTTTACATGAATGAAACAGCAGGAGTACAACTGCTGGGCCATAGGCTGGTTGTACATTTAGTTTTTAAAGAAACTGCCAATCTGTTTTCCAGAGGGGTTGTCCCATTTTACATTGCCACCAGCAATGAATGAGTGATCCAGTTTTTCCTCATCCTCATCGGCAGTTGATGTTGTCACTATTTCTTATTTTAGTTATTCTGATAGGTGTGTAGTAATAGCTCATTGTGGTTTTTACTTGCTTTTCCCTAATAGCTAATAATGTTGAACATCTTCATGTACGTATTTGCCATCTGCATATTATCTTTGGTGAAATCTCATTTGAATTTTGCTGATTTAGGATTGAATTGTTTGCTTTGTTTATTAACTTTTAAAAATTGATATATAAATAGTACATCATAAAACTCTCCCTTTAAAAATATACAAGTTAGTAGTTTTAGCATATTCAAAAGGCTGTGTAACCATCACATATTCCATAATTTCAGGACAAGTTAATCAGCTCCAAAAGAAACTCCATTTCCATAAGCAATCACTTCCCATTTCTGCCTCCCTCATACCTGAACAACCTCGAAGCTATGTTCTATCTCTATAGATTTGCCTATCCCATGCATTAAATATATATGGGATCATGCAATATGTGGCCTTTTGAGACTACCTTCTCTTACCTGGCTTATATTTTCAAGATTTGTCCATGATGTAGCATGTATTGGTACTTCCTTCCTTTTTATTGCTGAATAATATTGCATTGTATGGATATGCCACATTTAGTGTATCTGTTTATTGATAATTCAAATAGTTTCCACTTTGGGATTATTATAAATAATGCTGCTATGAACATTCATATATAAGTTTTTGTGTGCACATATTTCATTTCTGTTGGGCATATATTCAGGAGTTAAATGCTGTGTCATATGATAGCTCTATGTTTAATTTTTGGAGAAATGACAAACTGCTCACCACAGCTATTTCACCACTTTACATTCCTACCAGCAATTGTGTGAGTGTATAGGTGAGCTTTTAGAGTTCCTTATATATTCCACATACTATTTATTTTCAAATGTGGTTGGCAAATATTTTTACTCAGTTTATACCTTATTTTTTCAACCTCTTAATAGGGTCTTTGTCAGAAGACTTTAATTTTGATGAAATCCAATTTATAATTTTTTCGTTTTATGGGCCATGCTTTTATAGTCAAGTTTTAGAACTCCCTGCCTAGCCTTAGATTTTGAATATTTCCTCTATGTGTTTTTCGGAAATTTTTAGTTTTGTATTTTACATTTAAGTTTGTGATCCATTTTGAATTAATATACATATAAGTTGTCTGACAGGTAGAGTTTCATTCTTTTTCCATATGGATGTCCAATTGCTTCAGCACCTTTTCTTGAAAAGGCTGTCTTTCCTAGTCTATTGAAATGCCTTTCCATCTTTAGCAAACATCAGCCAGGCAAATATATGTAAGTCTCTTTGGGGTTCTCTAGTCTGTTCCATTGATCTACAAATGTGTCCCCTTGTGAATGCTACACAGTCTTGTAGTTATATAAGTGAAATTTCAGAGCCTCATTCCTTCTTTATTATTTTTCAAAATTGTTTTAGCTATTCCAGTTCCTTTGCCTTAATATATAATTTTATGATACTCTTGTCTATATCTAAAAATAGTCTTGCTGATACTATTTGCCTATTTTTGGTAGAAGTTGTGTTAAAGCTATATATCAATTTGAAAAGAATTGACATCTTTACTATGTTGAATCATCCAATCTATGAAAATGGTGTGTCTCTAAGTTTATAATATTCTTTGATTTTTTTCATCAGCAGTTTGTAGTTTTCATTACACAAGTCCTGCACATATTTTGTTAGATTTGCATCAAAATATTTTCTTTTATTTTGGGTGATTATAAATGGTATTTTATTTTTAATTTTGGGTCCATGGACTCACTGATGGTATATAAAAATAAAATTGATTTTGTTTATCTCATATCTGTCAGCATTGCTGAACTTGCTTATTAGCTGTAGAAATTTTTTGTGTAGATTCCTTGGAATTTTCCACATAGACCATGGTGATATATGCAAATCAGAACAATTTTATTTCCTCCTTTTCAGTCTGCCTTTTATTGTATCTTCTTACCTTATTTCACCAGCTAGCACTCCATTGAATTAGAGGAGTAAGAGCAGATATCCTTACTTTGTTCCTAATCTTAAGGGTACAGCATTCAGTTTTTTACTATTTTATTTTTATTTTTTATTATATGTTAAGTTCTGGGGTACATGTGCAGAATGTGCAGGTTTGTTACATAGGTATATACGTGTGCCATGGTGGTTTGCTGCACCCATCAACCCATCATCTACATTAGGTATTTCTCCTAATGCTATCCTCCCCTAGCTCCCCACCCACTGATGGGTCCTGGTGTGTGATGTACCCCTCCCTGTGTCCGTGTGCTCTCATTGTTCAACTCCCCCTTATGAGTGAAAACATGTGGTGGTTGGTTTTCTGTTCTTGTGTTAGTTTGCTGAGAAGGATGGTTTCCAGCTTCATCCACGTCCCTGCAAAGGACATGAACTCATCCTTTTTATGGCTGCATAGTATTCCACGGTGTGTATGTGCCACATTATCCAGTCTATCACTGATGGGCATTTGGGTTGATTCCAAGTCTTTGCTATTGTGAACAGTGCCACAATAAACATACATATGCATGTGTCTTTATAGTAGCATGATATATATGATATATAATTCTTTGCACATATACCCAGTAATGGGATCACTGGGTCAAATGGTATTTTTAGTTCTACATCCTTGAAGAATCACCACACTGTCTTCCACAATGGTTGAACTTATTTACACTCCCAGCAACAGTGTAAAAAGGTTCGTATTTCTCCACATCCTCTCCAGCATCTGTTGTTTCCTGAGTTTTTAATGATCGCCATTCTAACTGGCATGAGATGGTATTTCATTGTCGTTTTGATTTGCATTTCTCTAATGACCAGTGATGATGAGCTTTTTTTCATGTTTGTTGGCTGCATAAATGTCTTTGTTTGAAAAGTGTCTGTTCATATCCTTCGCCCACTTTTTGATGTAGTTGTTTTTTTCTTGTAAGTTCATTTAAGTTCTTTGCAGATTCTGGATATTAGGCCTCTGTCAGATGGATAGATTGCAAAAACTTTTGTCACATTCTGTAGGTTGCCTGTTCACTCTAATGATAGTTTCTTTTGCTGTGCAGAAGCTCTTTAGTTTAATTAGATCCCAGTTGTCAATTTTGGCTTGTGTTGCCATTGCTTTTGGTGTTTTAGTCATGAAGTCTTTCCCCGTGCCTATGTCGTGAATGATATTGCCTAGGTTTTCTTCTTCAGTTTTTATGGTTTTAGGTCTTACATTTAAGTCTTTACTCCATCTTGAGTTAATATCTGTAGATGGTGTAAGGAAGGGGTCCAGTTTCAGTTTTCTGCATATGGATAGCCAGTTTTCCCAACACCATTTATTAAATAGAGAATCCTTTCCCCATTGCTTGTTTTTGTCAGGTTTGTCAAAGGTCAGATGGTTACAGATGTGTGGTGTTATTTCTGAGGCCTCTGTTCTGCTCCATTGGTCTATATATCTGTTTTGGTACCAGTACCATGCTGTTTTGGTTACTATAGCATTGTAATGTAGTTTGAAGTCAGGTAGCGTGATGCCTCCAGCTTTGTTCTTCTTGCTTAGGATTGTTTTGGCTATGTGGGCTCTTTTTTGGTTCCATATGAACTTCAAAGCAGTTTTTTCTAATTCTGTGAAGAAAGTCAATGGTAGCTTGATGGAGACAGCACTGAATCTATAAATTACTTTGGGCAGTATGGCCATTTTCATGATATTGATTCTTCCTGTTCATGAGTATGGAATGTTTTTCCATTTGTTTCTGTCCTCTCTTATTTCCTTGAAGAGTTGTTTGTAGTTCTCCTTGATGAGGTCCTTCACATCCCTTGTAAGTTGCATTCCTAGGTATTTTATTCTCTTAGTAGCAATTGTGAATGGGAGTTCACTCATGATTTGGCTCTCTGTCTCTTACTGGTGTATAGGAATGCTTGTGATTTTTGCACATTGATTTCGTATCCTGAAACTTTGCTGAAGTTGCTTATCAGCTTGAGGAGATTTTGGGCTGAGACGCTGGGGTTTTCTAAATATACAATCATGTCATCTGCAAAAAGAGACAATTTGACTTCTTCTTTTCCTATTTGAATACCCTTTATTTCTTTCTCTTGCCCGATTTCTCTGGCCAGAACTTCCAATACAATGTTGAATAGGAGTGGTGAGAGAGGGCATCCCTGTCTTGTGCCGGTTTTCAATGTAGTTATGTGGTTTTGAGTGAATTTCTTAATCCTGAGTTCTTATTTGATTTCACTGTGGTCTGAGAGACTGACTATTATGATTTCCATTATTTTGCATTTACTGAGGAGTGTTTTACTTTCAATTATGTGGTCAATTTTAGAATAAGTGCAAGGTGGTGCTGAGAAGATTGTATTTTCTGTAGATGTGGGGTGGAGAGGTCTGTAGATGTTTATTAGGCCAACTTGGTCCAGAGCTGAGTTCAAGTCCTGAATATCCTTGTTAATTTTCTGTCTCACTGATCTGTCTAATATTGACAGTGCACCCCACTGTGGGAGTCTAAGTCTCTTGGTAGGTCTCTAAGAACTTGCTTTATGAATCTGGGTGCTCCTGTATTGGGTGCATATATATTTAGGATAGTTCGCTCTTCTTGTTGCATTGATCCCTTTACCATTATGTAATGCCCTTCTTTGTCTCTTTTGATCATTGTTGGTTTAAGAGATGTTTTGTCTGAGACTAGGATTGCAACCCCAGCTTTTTTTTTTTTGCTTTCCATTTGCTTGGTAAATATTCCTCCATCCATTTATTTTCAGCCTACGTGTGTCTTTGCACATGAGATGGATCTCCTGAATACAGCACACTGATGGGTCTTGACTCTTTATCCAATTTGCCAGTCTGTGTCTTTTAATTGGGGCATTTAGCTCGTTTACATTTAATATTGTTATGTGTGAGTTTGATCCTGTCATTATGATGCTAGCTGGTTATTTTGCCCATTAGTTGATGCAGTTTCTTCATAGTGTCAATGATCTTTACCATTTAGTATGTTTTTGCAGTGGCTCGTACCAGTTGTTCCTTTCCATGTTTAGTACTTCCTTCAGGAGCTCTTGTAAGGCAGGTCTGGTGTTGACAAAATCTCTCAGCATTTGCTTGTCTGTAAAGGATTTTATTTCTCCTTCGCTTATGAAGCCTAGTTTGGCTGGATATGAATTTCTGGGTTGAAAATTCTTTTAAGAATGTTGAATATTGGCCCCCACTCTCTTCTGGCTTGTAGGGTTTTTGCTGAGATAGTCTGATGGTCTTCCCTTTGTTGGTAACCCAACCTTTCTCTCTGGCTGCTCTTAACATTTATTCCTTCACTTCAACCTTGGTGAATCTGATGATTATGTATCTTGGGGTTGCTCTTCTCGAGGAGTATCTTTGTGGTGGTCTCTGTATTTCCTGAATTTGAATGTTGGCCTGTCATGTTAGGTTGGGGAAGTTCTCCTGGATAATATCCTGAAAAGTGTTTTCCAACTTGGTTCCGTTCTCCCAATCACTTTCAGGTACACCAATCAAATATATATATGGTCTTTTCACATAGTCCCATATTTCTTGGAAGCTTTGTTCATTCCTTTTCATTCATTTTTCTCTAACCTTGTCTTCATGTTTTATTTCATTAAGTTGATCTTCAGTCTCTGATATCCTTTCTTCCGCTTGATTGATTTGGCTATTGATACTTGTGTGTGCTTCATGAAGTTCTCGTGCTGTGTTTTTCAGCTCCATCGGGTCATTTATGTTCTTTTCTAAACTGGTTATTCTAGTTAGCAATTTGTCTAACCTTTTTCAAGGTTCTTAGCTTCCTTGCATTGGGTTATAAGATGCTCCTTTAGCTCGGAGGTGTTTGTTATTACCCACCTTCTGAAGTCTACTTCTGTCAATTCATAAAACTCATTCTCCATCCAATTTTGCTCCATTGCTGGTGAGGAGTTGTGATCCTTTGGAGAAGAGGCGTTCTGGTTTTTGGAATTTTTAGGCTTTTTGTGCTGGTTTCTTCCCATCTTCGTGGATTTATCTATCTTTAGTCTTTGATGTTGGTGACCTTTGGAAGGGGTCTCTGAGTGGATGTCCTTTTTGTTGATGTTGATGTTATTGCTTTCTGTTTGTTAGTTTTCCTTCTAATAGTCAGGCCCCTCTGCTGCAGGTCTGCTGGAGTTTGCTGGAGGTCCACTCTAGACCCTGTTTGCCTGGGTATCACCAGTGGAGGCTGCAGAACAGCAAAGATTGCTGCCTGTTCTTTCCTCTGGAAGCTTCATCCCAGAGGGGCACCCGCCAGAGGCCAGCCAGAGCTCTCCTCTATAAGGTGTCTGTCAGCACCTGCTGGGATGTGTCTCCCAGTCAGGAGACACAGGGGTCAGGGATCCACTTGAAGAGACAGTCTGACCCTTAGCAGAGTTCAAACGCTGTGCTGGGGGATCTGCTGCTCTCTTCAGAGCTGTCAGGCAGGGATGTTTAAGTCTGCTGAAGCTGTACCTACAGCCATCCCTTCCCCCAGGTGCTCTGTCCCAGGATGATGTGGGTTTTATCTATGAGCCCCTGACTGGGGCTCTGCCTTTTTTCAGAGATGCCCTGCCCAGAGAGGAGGAATCTAGAGAGGCAGTCTGGCTACAGTGGCTTTGCTGAACTTCAGAGAGCTCTGCCCAGTTGGAACTTCCCAGCAGTGTTGTTTACACTGTGAGGGTAAAACCGCCTACTCAAGCCACAGTAACGGTGGATGCCACCCCCCGCCCCACACACACCAAGCTTGAGCAGCCCAGGTCAACTTCAGACTGATGTGTTGACGGCAAGAATTTCAATGCAGTGCATCTTAGCTTGCTGGGCTCCATGGGGGTGGGATCCGCCTAGTTAGACCACTTGGGTCCCTGGCTTCAGACCCCTTTCCAGGGGAGTGAACGATTCTGTCTTGCTGGCATTCCAGGTGCCACTGGGGTATGAAAAACAAACAAACAAACAAACAAACAAAAACTCCTGCAGCTAGCTTGGTGTCTGCCCAAACAGCCACCCAGTTTTGTGCTTGAAATCCAGGGCCCTAGTGACGTAGGCACCAGAGGAAATCTCCTGGTCTACAGTTGTGAAGACTGTGGGAAAAGCCTAGTATCTGGGCCAGAGTGCACCATTCCTCATAGCACAGCCCCTCATCACTTCCCTTGGCTAGGAGAGGGAGTTCCCCAACCCCTTGTGCTTCCCAGGTGAGGCGACACCCCACCCTGCTTCTGCTCACCTTCCATGGCCTGTACCCACTGTCTAACCAGTCCCAATGAGATGAACGGGGTAGCAGCTGGAAACGCAGAAATCACCCGCCTTCTATGTTGATCTCGCTGGGAGTTGCAGACCGGAGCTGTTCCTATTCGGCCATCTTGCCAACAATGCCCTCAGTCTTTTATTATTAAGTATAATTTTGTAGTTTTTTATAGATGCTTTATATCCAGTTGAGAAAATTCACCTCTATTTCTATTTTTCTTAGAATTTTTTTTCATGAATGAGTTTTGAATTCCATCAAATGATTTTTCTGCACTGATCAATATGATCCTGTAACTTTTCCTCTGCCCTTTCTAAAGCCAAGCACAGGTTCTCATTTTCCTTTTTTCTTCCTGACATCCTCTGCCTGATATTCTACCTGCTGCAACTTTTGCTAGGGCACTTTCATCTTTTCCTACTCATTCCAAGTTGGCTTCTTCCCAGAATACGAGCTTGGTTTACTTCCTGATATGGCTGATATTTCCCAGCTCTTTTCTTTAACAGGAGCCACCTTCTAATTATGGATTTATTGTTGATCTTCTTGTGAATATTCTGTCTTTATTGAGGTTTATTTTTCTGCACATATCACCTTTACTCCTTATCTAGCTCCTTCCCCCATAAATCCTTTTAGTGCCTCTGCTTTTTTTTTATCATCCCAGGTAGTTTCTTTGTATTCTGGGTACAGGTACCCTGCTCAGCTCCAGTCCTCCTTTTATGCCAAGTTCTTGAAAATGCCAGCCATCCCAGCTGCCCTGTTACTGTGCCATGATCTTCAGCACTTGGAATAGGCTCCTCATGACTGAAATTGCATGATTTTTTTTTTTTAAACCAAAGACTATCTCCCAAGAAGATGGTTTATCTGTGATGATTAAAGTTTTCTGCATTCATCATCCCACTCCTGAAGCTTTAGTTTAAATAGGTTTAGTTGTTCCTTTCATAGTTTTCCCAAAAATTCTGGTCCTGTTTCTCCTGCTAATGCTCGAAGTGAACTTGGCATTTCTACTTATGTGAGACCCTCCTCAAATTTTCTGTTTATAGGAATAAGATGGCAAAACATAGCCCCCAGGGCTCATCAAATTGTGCAATAGCCAGGCTTTCCACATCACACTTTTGTGGGCCATCATACTGACATGCACCTACTCTGGAATAGGAAAGATCTTCCTGCCATTTACTTCCTCACTCCACACACCCCCAGCCCATGGAAGCTGCCTGTGTTCTTGGCCTTCTATCTCTATTTCTCCATGTACTTACAAGAACAAAATTGGATGCAGGTTGTAGATTTGTTTTTATTTTCTCCTCTCCTCATCTGCCAACGTACTTTCTGCAGTTGACACACAATGTCACCTGCTTGAATTTTTTTTTGTTGTTGTTTTTGTTTTTTCTTACTTCTTTCCTGTTCCTGCCTCTGCCAGTTCCACCATCTTGACCTTTCCCATATTCAATCTCCTAGGCTGTCTACCTGGATGATTGCCACAGGCCTGCCACCCTTTCCCATATCCGTCCTTCATTCCTCCACCTCTCATTTAGTGGTCAAGAAAAATGCACAACCCACACACCCACCACTCTGGCAATACGCCTTCCATTCTCATAGCACACGTTTCCAATAGACAGGCAGGTACTATTCTTCCTATACAACAAATGAGAAAAAAATCTTGTCAAGATAAAAGAGCAGCTGGTTAAGAGCAGGGCCAACGCTGCTTCTGACTTCTAGCTAAATCATGTGGGACTGCAGAAAGCAGAAAATCCCTCCCACATTAGTCTCCATTTTTCTGCTCAGGTAGTGACTTATGCCTTATCTAATCAGATACCTTGTACATAAACATCATTGGCTGGCCCAATGTTATCATCGTTAACTTCCTTAACATAATCATGGATGGATGAAAGACTGGTAATTCTCAGAATCACTATATATAATGCTTTCTGTTCTTGATAATTCACTAATAGAAAGAGAAGTGTCAGGAATACCCATTGGCCTGAGATTATGAAGATGACTGAGGTGGGAGTTGTAGCATTGATGCCTGTATCAGAAGAAGGTCTTAAGTTAACTAGCGGGACAAAGTCCCTCTCACCACTTCACCATAAGAACAAGGAAGATGCAGACTGACTAGAGAGGATGGAGCCCACATAACACCATATCAGAGATCAAGTCAGGTGTGAGCTTTGATAATAGCTGCTTCTGTCATGCCTACAGTTTTGAGACAAACGCTCTCTCTTTTTATGCCTTACAAAAGGCATAGTATGGGACATGGAAGAACAAAAAGTTGTCACTTCAATTCCCTCCTTCAAAAAGTAAAAGATTATTTGTTTTTGTCCACTATTAGTTTTTCAACAAAACAAGCCAGAGAAGTTTCTCTGTGTGTAGCTGATAGGTGTCCTTGACCAGGGAGTGGCCTTCTTGGTCAAATTGCCACACCACTTTGGGAGGAAGCTGTGTGGAGTAGTGAGGGAGAATGGGGACAGCCACCTAACCAGCCAGATTAGTTGAATCAGCCCTGCAGATCAGCACAGTGACAGATGTCCCAACCAGATGGTGCACACATCTACTTCATAAATACACCGTAGAAGTCTGGAATCTAGGGGAAAAAGCTTTTCTGCCATGAGGGCTCCTGCCCAAGAACAATTGGCTGACACCACTCTACTGAAAGTCAGGCTCAGAGAAGACCATAGCTTCTCTGCCATGTATGTAGGGGTGAAAATCCTGCCCCATGTTTCTCAATTCCCATCTTTGATGTCTGAAATCTCACCATTAGCACCCTATTCTTTGGTTTAAGGATTTCTGCTGTGCAAATACATTTATAAAAACCAAGACAAGTGTTTTCAGTTCTTATGTTGAAAGAATTACAGATACTTTTTGAGAGCCAGTTTACATGTGAGGGAAGTGTGTTGGTTAACTTTATGTGTAAACTTGACTGGACCCAGATGTCTGATTAAACATTCTTTTCAGGTGTGTCTGTGAGAGTGTTTCTGGAAGAGATTAGCATTTGAATTGGTAAACTGAATAAAGCAGATAGCCCTCCCCAGTGTGAGTGGCATTATCCTAGCCATTGATAGCTGACTAGAACAAAAAAGCAGAGGACTTTGGAATCATCTTCCTTCTACCTGACAGAGCTAGGACATCAATCTTTTGTCATTGGTGCTCATGGTTCTCAGGCCTTCAGACCTGGACTGAAATCTACACCATTTGTTCTCAGGCTTTCAAACACCAACACTAGCTTTCCTGAGTCTCCAGCTTGAAGATGGCAGATCATGGGACTTCTCATCTTCCGTAATTGTGTATACCAGTACTGTATAATAAATCTTACTGGATCTGTTTTTCTGGAGACTACTTTTTTTAAGGTTCTAATATTTCTTCTAATACCATAAGAAAGGTCATGAAAAAGTGGAAGTTTGAATGGCAAGGTTAGGTTTCCTAAGTGGTACCATGGAAAAGGTGAAGATTAGCTCTGCCATCCTGGATAAGATATTTCACTCTGAGCAGTTAATCAACCCTTAACTGAGACAATCATGGTGACCTCACAGTGTTGTGGAAAGCCCATATGTGAAATGATAGATATGACAACCCCTCAAGTGTCCTGCACATGCAATAAAAGGAAGCAGCTATTTTTCACACCCTTCCTGGGTGCTGCTATCACACTTTTTAAAGTGTCCCTCTGAGCTAATTGTCCTCCTCAAGAACTCACATCAAATACCCCTCATTATCACATCTGACAAAGCAAATCCTAGCTATTAATGACAAATTGGAATGTTCCAGTTACCTCTCTGTCCTAGAAAGCAGCACTCCTCCGCTCTGTGGGGAACATTTGCTTTTCAGAAACTAGCCCTGGGATTTTAAGGAACGAGCCAGTGAGACAGTCCCTAAGTAGGCCTGATGAGGTTCCTTGCCCACTCCCTTCTCCCAGATATCTGGTTGCATTGTCACAAAGCCCAGAGAAAAGAGAAAACAGGAGGTGGTCTGTGGCCCCCGAGAAAATAAGTGACTGTCTCCCCTTTTTTCAGGGTGCCATGGGACCAGCACTATAGTTAGGGGCTGATATGGTTTGGCTCTTTGTCCCCACTCAAATCTCATGTGGAATTGTAATCCCAATATGTTAAAGGTGGGGCCTGGTGGGAGATGATTGGATCATGGGGGTAAATTTTAATGGTTTATCACCATCACCATCCTTCTAGTGCTGTCTCGTGATAGAGTTCTCACAAGATCTGATGGTTTAAAAGTGTGTGGCACTCCCCTGCTTCACTCTTTCTCTCTCGTCACCATGTGAAGGTCTTTGCTTCCCCTTTGCCTTCTACCATAATTGTAAGTTTCCTGAGGCCTCTCAGTCATGTTTCCTGTTAAGCCTGCAGAACTGTGAGTCAATTAATATGCTTTTCTTCATAAATTACCTAATCTCAGGTAGTTCCTTATAGCAGTGTGAAAACAGTGGAGACCTGGCTCAGGATTGGGACTGTCCAAAGTGATAGGTGGAACATAGTACCTGGGACTCTACAGCAGCTGTTTAGACATTAATAGGACTCATAACTCTCTTCTACCTAGTTATGTCTTAGAACCCCCCTAACAACCACAGCACCATACAGTGTGTTCCTCCAGTGGATGCCTCTGTCATTGATTCCTTCCAGGCCTCAGCTATCATTTTTAAAAGGAAGCTGGGTCAGTTGCAAACAAGAGTTTGTGTAAGAGGGCAATAGTGGTGGTGAAAGTCCCAGAAAACCAGTCACAGAAAAACTGCCTAAAGGAACTGAGGTTGCTAAAAGGACAAGGGGAGCAGGATGTGAAAGGTTGTTGCATTGGAGAAAGAGCCTCCTCATTCTGTGCAGCCCTGCGCTCAGCTGGGACCAATGTGTTGGTGGAAATTAATAGCAGCATTGGGCTCAGAAAGGTTGCAGCTAATAAATAGAGCTGTGCAACTTGAAATCAGCAAATTAATGCATTCTTAGAATTCTCCACTACACTTGATCTTAGCCAAAAAAGATTACAAGCGATTAGAATTCTCTTTCTCTGAGGCTTTCACATAGCCACATGGACCTCCTGGTTATAGCTAAGCCATGCATTAATGGCACCATGTACTGTGCAAGGGGATAGATTAATTTCATATTCCTTCTATGAAGTTGTGTTCAGAAGGAAGCCTAATGGAGACATGCAGTAAAAGAAAAGATGACCCTCTTTTTCTGCCCTGATTCATGAGCTGCTTGCTGCTGTATAGGCTTTTCTTAGGGGTACTGGGATCTCCAGTACTACAGGGTTGCGACCTGAGGTATAATCCCACTTCTCTCACTGACTTGTGCCCCCTTCTCCTACGGGAGGAATCATTGACTCAGCCCTTTTGAATATGCTGGATAGAGATACGATGAAGATTCTGGAGAAATTAAAAAAAAGTAGCAGTAGAAAGATTTGTGTCAAGGAGGAATGATGTAAAGGCTCCAAGAAGAGTTGCTGATCTGTTATACACTCATTGAACTTGCAGCCCAGAAAGACATCTTCTCTGGGACCCTCTTTGATCACTCCCCTGTGTGGTCAGTGCCTTGAAGCCATCCAGCCTGTCCTGCTTGACCACTGACAGGGAGTCTGGATCTTTCTTTCTCTTCCCCATCAAAATTCACTGGTGCTGTTTCCTCAGGTCTTGGTCCCTGCAGTATAGTAAATTAATAGCCAGTGCCCTTCAAGGCTTCTATCAAAAAGAATTAATGGGAGAAATTTTCAGGCATTGAGACTAGATGGGAAGTATTTCTGTCCAGGAGTGACTTCCTCAAAACCTAGCACCTAGGTTTCTTTCCTAGCTCAGAGGTTTTCAAACTCTTTTGCTTTTATATCCCCTGTAAGAATTGTATTAAAGTATGTACCATCATGTAACTTTTATGAATAGTAATGTCTTTCATCATAAATTTAAACACTTTAAAGGATGTAATTTGGGGCATATTATAAATGTTTTCATGTTAAAATGAAAGTTGAGTTCTCCTATAATGTATACAGTTGAATCTAAACACCATGACAATGGATAACCCACCATCATTCCATTTTTAAAAACAAATACTTCCATAACTTTTAGAAATTTGACTTTCTTTTTCTACTCGAAATTAAATTTTTATTCAATTTCCTCCAAAGAACTTTACCTTAATGTAACATAATTTTGTTTGAAAATACTACTTGCACTATCACATTTATCTGCCTAAATTCAATTTTTTACTTTTATTTTGTTACCATAAAGCTCTGAACATTAAAAAAATCTATGCAAGTATCAATACACTACTGATTAAACATAAACTTAATTATTAAACACAAAAAGTAAAATTATATTGCAAATGCATCCTTTCATGAGATGTTAAACTTTTTTCAGTTAGTTCATTTATCTGTAGATGAACATTACTTACTGCTGAAATACGGGGTATCAATTATATTTCTTTTTTGTTTTGTTTTTATAGATGTAAGTTGAAGGAATTGAGAGTATTTTATTACAGCAAGTAATTCAGTTCTTTGAATTCCTTCTATGTTATATGTCAACATTTATATAATGGTCTATTAGAAAATATTTTTAATCTTCAGTCACATGACAATTTGATAAAGTCCTTCTTCATTTCTTTTAAACAGCGAACTAGGAAGCACCTGACTAGCAAAGAGATTTGTTCTCCAGCAATTTGAATAATTTACTTTCTCAATTTCTGGGAAGTACACCAAGAGAGCTTTACTAAGATTTATCAAATTATTGTTAATTGTGCTGTAACACTTGTACTTAGGCCCACCTTTTAAAAGCCATATCACCAGAAATGGCAGGAAAAACAAACAAATTTTTAGTTTTATTACACGTTTGCCAAAACAATGCTTTTTGATAAAATGCTTTGATCTTATTTCTTGTTTTAAATGTATTGCCACTAATTTGGAGTTGCAGATTTAGCTCGTTTATGAAAAATATCTGTCATAAAACCTCATTGGCAGGGCCAATCTTCACTGTCAAACTGGTATGCCAAATCAGATATACTTTCTGTCAGAAAAAGTTTTTCATTTTTCAATTCAAATAGCTATTTTGAGGAATATTATAAAAATCAATGAGAACTAAAAGTATATCTTGTGAAACTGATCACTAAAGACAATTAAGATAAAGATCTAATATAATTGATTTTTCCATGTTTAAGTTATAAAAACAAGATGACCAATATACTATTTCTCATATAAAGTAGGAAAATGATAAAAGGCATGGTATATCTCTAGTAAAATTGAATGCTGCTGACTGGCTCTGGAGAATGATTAAACAAGAAATATGTTATAAGATAAAATGGTAGAAACAACTATAGTTTGAATGTATTCCCCAAGTTTTGTATGTTGAAAAATTAATCCTCAAATTCATATGTTGATGGGGTAGACCCCATGATGGGACCCAAGGCTTTATAAGAAGAGGAGAGACCTGAGTTGAAATGCACTTTTTGCCCTTCCACCCTTCTATCACAATTTGAGGCAGCAAGAAGGCCCTCACCAGATGTTGAGCAAATTCCAGTGCCAGGTTCTTGGACTTCCCAGTCTCCAGAACCATGAGCTGAATGTTTCTTTTTTGAAATAAATTATCCAGTCTGGTGTTTTGTTACAGCAACAGAAAACAGACTAAGACAAGAATATAATTGAATAAATGTTTCATGTTATGGTTTGATACAATGGGTTCTGACAACTTTATTAATGAATGCACATCAAATCTGAAAGAACCATGTGAAAGTTTTTATCCTTGGGTTCTATCTACTGCATCTTCTAAAAATTTGGCATTCCCAGAAGGCATTCTGGTTACATTTAAAATAATCAGCATGGCAAATCTATACTGCTTTAGCTCTTCCAAGTTACTTTTTTTCCCAGTCAAGATACATCCTATCATCAAAGGATACTGACAATAGTGGAAATAATTGATTACAATTATATGAAGAAGACATTTTTTGGCATTCAGTGCCTTCTACTAATTTTCTTTGTTTCACTCTCCCATGGCTCTCCCTCAAGAGCAATAAATTCTTTGACAAGAATCAGGAAAAGAAAAAAAAAGCCATAAAAAAAATTGTCATTGTTACCATTATTCCACTTTATCATATATCCGAATTCTGCAAATCTATTTTTGAGTCCAAATCCCCAATTTCTATGTTATCTAACATCATAGCTTTAACATGTGTATAAGAGGTGAAAGCCCAAGGCTCTATGGTTTTATGATTAATCATCAAAGAAACCTTTCCTCTGTTTGGTACATCTGAGGTTTTTGGTGTCATATTAAGAGCAATGTATTATATTAAGATATGGGATGGATAGCCCTGCATCTTTTTGTTATGTGGGAAAAGAAACAGTATGAACAAAGACTCATTCTCAACAGATCAATTTAAGGAAAGAGTGTATATAGAGGATCTGGAAATTAATTTCTTGAAAACTGTCCTGAGCATGCAGCCCGTGAAATGCCATCACATACCTTTAGGTACACATATCTCAGTTTGAAAATTATGAATTTATCATACCTGTATATAAATTAACCTGACCCAATCCAAGATTATCATGTGATCTCAATCCCTGAAGGAGGATAATCAAAGGATTCTAAAGAGGGCCCAGAGAGGTAGAGTTGGAATTGCAGCAGAGAAGTTTTGAGTAGCATTGAGGAACCTCTGATTCCAGTCTGATGTTCATCATCCTGCAAGTGTTCCTGCTATCAAACAATGAGTGCCAAAGGTCCCCTGGGCCTTTGTTGGTGGAAATAAGTGCAGCACCATCCTCCCCAAACCAGAAGATCAGTGTTGCTAACTGCCATACCAACAGAGGCAAGCAGATGATATAAATCAATGAAGCAGACAGGATATAAGAAAAGAGGTGATGAGAGTTTGATAAAAGAGAGGATGTGCCTCATCCACAGGTGGAGGCAGCTATTCACCTCCAATCCCACTGTTGTTATATTTTCCACTTTTCTACCTGGATTTTCATGTAAAATCGCCTGATTTGTAAATGTAGGCAATTAAATCAACATTGTTATACAACACATTGCAAAACAAATCTCCAGGTTATGTCAGCTCAATGGTTGTTAGCCGTCTCCTCCCAAAGGCAACATGGTGATATGTTTGCCTCTGGTGAGAGAACAAAGCAGTCTTGAATCAAAGTTTGGGTCTTCTGAAGTGAGCCCAGCTATCTCTCCAGTTCTTATAACCCTTCACAAAACATTGCTGGATCCTCACATGAGTTTTTCAAGTTTAAAGTGCAGAGTCAATTATTACTTTAAGCTTTATGGAGGCTGAGGAATTGTCATCAGCAAACTCCACAATCCATAGAGTTGGATGGAACTTTAAACATCATTTATTCCAGCTCCCCTGTTTTTACAGCTTCTCATAATATTCTCTCAATATTATTATTGGGTCTAATCGAACATGGATTAACCAATGGAGGCTATGTAATCCCAGTATTATAGTTCCTGGATGCTGTCCTCATATGCCGTTTCCAAGGACTGTAAAAAATTTTCAATAGAAAGAAGTAGCTGTGATGCTAGTTTCAGCCCTTCTTACTTCCAGACTCTGACCTATAATTACCCTGAGCTCTTCAACTTCAGATCATGTGCTAATTTAAAAACATGTCCATAAATTCTTTGGTATTCCTCCTTTTAGGAGGTAGAAACTAATTTCCTTCACCCTTGAGTGTGGGCTATACTTAGCGACTTGCTTCTAATGAACAGAGTATGACAGATGATGGTGACTTCTGAGAATAGGTCATAGCATTTTAGCTTGCTCTCAGCTTTCTCTTGAATTACTTGCTCTTCAGGAAGCCAGAAGTTATGCGGACACTCAAGCAGCACTAGGGAGAAGCTCATGAGTAGAAGAACTGAGGCATCCTGCAAACAGCCATGGACTAACCTGTATTGGGAGCAGATTCTCCAGCCCCACGTAAGTCTTCAGATGATGGTTTTTTTTTTTAATAAAAAATTTTTAAAAAAGAAAGGTAATTAAATTGAAGGAGAACTTCCCTTATTATATCCAGAGGTTAATACTCAAAATGGTGGTGGTATGTCATTTTTAAGAATTTTCCTTCAGAATGAACAAATTCTAACGATCTGGTAAGCAGCTAGAATTTGGCTCTGCCCTAAGGCTCCTTTCTCTTAATAAAAGCTGAGGGTAAATAGGAAACTGAACCAAAATCTGAGATGCGCATTAATTTCAAATTAAGCTCAGTAACCCCCAAATGTAAAAGTCCTTCCTGACATAACACACATATTAAGACCCAAGATTTCTCAGAGAGAATCTGATGCCCACTCTCCAGAGGCTGAGCTCCCACTGCAGGGGAAATGTTCCCTTTGGCTGTTTTTTCTCTGCTTTTATCTCAGAGGTCTGTTCCTTAGTCTCTGTTGAGGTGAAACTCCAATGTCATCTGAACCCAACGAGCCAAATAAGCAACTTGTGTACAAGCCAAGTTAAAAAGTTTCACTCCCAGAATGGATGAGGAGAAACCAGAAGACATTTCTCATGCACAGAGAGTACACAAATCCCCGGAACTGCCAGGTTTCAGGGTCACATGAGACCTCTAGAAGGCTCTGCTCACCATCACCTTATCATCTGGTAGGTTCCAGGTATCTGGGTACACATGAATTAAGTCTTAATGACTTTAAATTATGTCTCAAATTTTTATCCTCTTACAAGTTTAAGCTTTTTGTCTGAGGAAAGTGCAAATAGTCCATGATCATGAAGTGAGGTCAGATCTCTTTTGGCAGGGATAAAGAATACCACACAGTGGGTCTTAATGGCAAGGAATGAGAAAGAGGAAGTTCTGAAGTGTATGGGAATGCCTTGGAAGGGAGAAAAAGTGTAGAAATAAAAGGATCTTGGTCTAATTCTCCTTTGTGTCCAGAGGCAGCTCTGCAAATACCATCTTAATGAGCCACTGCCTAGCCCCTAATCTCATAAAATCCTCAAAAGGGAAAACGCATGAAAGGCAGAGCTGATTCTCTCTCTTTTGATATTTGCCCTTGGGTTTGCTGGCCTGACTTCTGGGACTCTGGGAACACACGAATTAGCAAGAACCAGAGAAGGCATTCAAAACTAGTCCTCTTCAATGATGAGCCAAATCAGACAGTTACCTTACAGCTTGCATATTTATTGAACAAATACTACTAAAATAGCTAAAATACATTGGGTACTTGTCATGAGTGCATCAGTAAAGATCACATTGTTACAAAAGCCTGCATTTTCAGCAGTACACAACTGCAACTCTACATAAATGCCACAGATGCAGAATACTGTTTTCTTGCTCTATTTACACAGCTGATATACCTATTCTAACGAAGGAGGGAGAGGAGGAATGCACAAGAAACTCAGGCCAATGGGGGAGCAAGAAGAAAACGAAGAAGTGCAGTGCATGCGTCATCGGTGTTTAACAGTCAGAAGCGAAACAGTTCAGAACAAGGCCTGCCCTGTCAAAAGAAGAGCTAAAAGACAGTTATATAAAAATTAAGGTGGGCTTTCAGACTGGCTAACACAACAACATTCCATGAGTAGATGGTATTTTATTTTTGTTTATCCATTTCGTTGGGAGCAAGGACAAAAATGTAAATCTACACCTTGCTTATCAAAATTGCCAAAAAAAGAGTGCTCTGCCTTTTAAAAAAGCATTATGATTTTGTAAAGACATTGTTTTCCAATTTAATATTTGGAAAAGGTGTCATTTTCATATTCCTACTCAGATGCCAGTGTTTTGGGTTTTTTTTCAAGGGGAATTTATTTAAAAAGGTTTTGCTCTTTTTTTCCACAAGTATCCTTTCAAACAGAAAGAACCCAAAGAGACACCTCAAAATGCCTGTAAAATTATTGCTTTTCTTTCTCTAAGTCAGGCAGGCGAGGCTACGGAAAGGAAGAGATTTGGTAAGTAAATTACAGTTTTGTGATTGCTCCCGCTACCGTGACTGCATGTCTGTGAGTGCCAGTCAACGAGACAATCGTCTCTCACACTCTGGTAGCATTCGCTCAACCTACAACACTGAGGAAGAAAGCCACACTGAAGACACAAGGAATACAAGTCAATCCAGTCTAGAGAACAACATTCAGGGAAACAGAGTACCAACACCTTCTTAGAACATGGAAATAAAAAATAACTCCATCAGAGCTACCTCGCCAAGGAGCATGTTGAAAGTCCAAAATAGCACCATTCATCAGTGTCTCAGGTCCTGTGGCAGCATCTCGGTCACTTACCACAAGGAAACAATGAGTTTCAAACTACTTCTATACATCAAAAGAGTACATGGATAAAATATAGAGATATACAGACAATTGATGAACATAAACTACTAGGTTTGTTACATCTAAATGAAAAAAAAAGGGGGGGACTCTCAGCCTCTGCAAGAAGCAGTCGGGAGCTGTGTGAGTGAAAAGGCAGGAGTGGACCGGTTGTGTGAGCGCGGTGGGAGTTTGAGTTGTGGAAGACATTGTTGTAGCGAACCAGGCCTGAAGGCCCACCTGTAAGGGTTGTAAACGTGGATTCACAGTGTGAAATTCTGAGCGTTTTCACTTGAGTCAGAATGATTAAAAACTGGTTTGATGATACCTATTTGTCCACTGTAAATTCTCTAAAGCAAGGCTCAGAGTCCCATAGTTTCTTCTTATACTTGATGATTTACACAGAAAAAAATCCCATATATGATACCATGACCTCATCAATACCCATACACCATATGTAATACAAATGGAGGTGTTACGATTAAAAAAAGTGGAGGTAACTGATTCTTGGGGAGCGGAGTTCACTGCTGCCCAGTGGAGTCAGGGAGGCAGCGTTTGTCTCATCGTTCTTCTTGCGGTTCACTTCCTTTGGGACAGGAAGTCTTCCCTGCAAAGCAGGCAGACCCACACACAGACACACACACATAAAAGACAAAATTAGTCATGCTTCTGAAACCATTTTTTAAAATTTTGCTTTTCCTGCCCAGCCCACATTTTACCCTTGAACTCTTGCTGTTTTGCAAAACAGAGTTTACATATTAAACACAGTTCACCTGAATGTAAATATTAGGTCTGTGAGGAAATAAAGTAATTAAACACTGGCCACCTTTGCTTCAGTAGAATGAAGTGCTTCTGTCATGGTGGTGCCAGCCATGTGTGAGGCAGCATTCCCCAGTGTCAGGTTTCTTGGGACAGTTTCTAGTATTAGATGGGGCCCAACCTTAGGCTGGGTGATAGATACTCACAGGAGGGTCAGTCGATAATTTAAAAAAAAAAAAAAAAAAGAGTCCAGAGGGTGTGATGAAGAAGAGTAATAACCTATTTTTGAATATGTAATAAAAATATTTAAAAACATATCCAACTTGCATAAATCTTATCTATGTATGGCTTATTCTACATGCAATCGGTACATGCCAGAAGTGGGTACCAAAGATGGGAAGTGTCTGGGAGAGAAATAATGTGAGGGTGCCCAGACAGCGGATGTAGGAGAGAGGAGGCTAGTGGGAAACCAAGGCCAGAACTGACTGGGGCTATTCTAAGTCTCTCCTCACAATCCTGATGAGTAAGGTTTTTGTGTTTCTGACTAGAATAACTCAATCTCAGTGTGACTGCTGATCTGCCGCCATGTGGCTTCCTGGATACACTGCTGCAGCACCAACAGTGGAGAGGAGCTCTCCATCACAACCAGACAGCAGAAGCACAGCACAGTGAAGCCCACCTGCCCACATGATGCATAATAAAGGTATTAATTTACAACAGATGGATTTTATGCCCTGTACAGGTATGAACATAGTGAATATTTGACAATAGTCTCTCTTTTAGCTGAACTCTGGAGTTTTAATTACTGACATTTTCTTGGAAAAAAATATCCTTTGTGGTTTTAAAAGGCGTGTGGGTTTTCTTTTTTTGTTTTTTTTTTTCTGCTCAAGTCACATATTCTAACAAGACAGTTTTAATAAGCCAATTTGACTAGATGTAAAGTACTTGAATTAGAGTGATCATTTTACTTTGTGACCTATAAATTAACACATCTAAATTTCTTTTTAAGAATTCAGAAGCCAGTAACTTCCAAACAACCTGAAATTGAATAAATATTTTCAGCAACCCAGGGGTGAACTAAATGCAACAGATAATTCAACTTTAAAAAGTCTTACTTACTGTATAATTTTCCATATTTAAACATCTGGTATGCCTCAATTTTTTGCTTAAAAGTCTCAGACTTTGAGAGCATACAACAGTTTTTGGACATATATAACCATTATGTACTTTAATACTCCAATCTTAGGTTGTGATTTTAGAGGTTGTTTTGGTATCATTAAATACCAATGAGACCAAACCAGAAAATTAAATAAAAATATAATTCACCATTCACACACCCTTAAGAGTCTAGATTCAATTTCCAAAAGCATAATATTGGGTAGTTACTTGCATTTCTGAAAATAATTTCAATCTTGGAATCTTGGTACACAATCCCAAAATTAAAAAAAAAGGAAATCCACTGTAATACCAGTGTCTTTAAAATAATGCTGCCAGCCCAACCCCATCGCACCCCACAGTCAAACAGTTACCATGGTTCAGGATAGGACAAACATAGGTTTTGGACAAATGAAGAGTTCAATGGCTGTTAATTGTCACAGGCAAGAAAAGAAGGAAAACCAAAAGTTGATCAATGTTAACTCAACAATTATACTCTTCACACAGCTTGCCTTAAAACTGCTCCTGTTCAGACTTACTCTGTTCAAGAGTGAATACACAGAACGTTAGTGTATCTCTCTATTTAAATCTTAGTCTCGGTACTAATCTTCTACCTCCATGAAACATACACAACAAAACAAAAGGAAGAACAAGGGATTTGGGAAGAGGCACTTCCAGAAAAAAAGAAAGTGAAGATTATTTCAGATTTGAATTTACCATTTTTACTATTTTTTCTGTTTCAGGGTGCCAGATAATAAACATTTCTTTGTTCACTTTCATGTTCTGAGTGCCTACTATGGCTGGAGTACTCTATTCGACTTTAAGCTTAGAGATTGAAACAGAAACAAAAACAGTCCCTGCCCATCTCACCCTTCATTAACTTGCTGTGTGGAAGACAGGCATACAGACTGGACCCTGACGAGACAATGGTAGTAGGGCCCACAGGGAGGTGTGCTACTGCAGCAACCTGAGGGCCCAGAGCCCAACAAGCCCGTGGGGAGAGGTGCTCCTGAGGAGACAGAGTTCTATGCATCCTCCCTATAGAGTCCTGGATTTACTAGATTTCAATCCTCTTCCCCCAACTGATTTCAATCCACACACCCTCCCACTATTTACAAATAATAATAATAGGCTTTCTGCCCCTACTAAAGGAATTTTAGGCTTCTGCAACAAGTGGAGGAGGGATTTTGAAGATGGGACACAAAGAAGTCTTCTTTCTCCAGATCCAGAAGTAAGTCAGGCCTGATAAGAATTTAAGCCAAAAAAAAAAAAAAGTCCATCCATGGAAAAAACAGTTGTTCTATCATCCAGCACATATTTGTGCCAACAGAACTGAGGGACTTGAGTAATTCAAGAGGCTAGGGGTTGGGAGGCAGATGTGTCCAGTGGCTCCCACAGCCCCGCCATCCTGGAAGTCATGCCAGTTAATGTGCCTCGGGGTGGATCAGCCCTCCCGACGGATGACTACTAGGAAATTAATCCCCAGTTAATAATGTGCTTTGGTCCAAGTAAGTCAAGATTATTTTTCCTACAATTATGCAAAGATATGCTTTTCCAGAAGGGAACTTCTGGAAAAAGAACAAATACACTATGCTTAAAATATTATTCACATATTTAGAGAAGATAGCGGAAGACCTGAATACCATGATCCACTGTGCCCACCCCTGGGAGCATGTCTTTGTGGAGGACAAGACCTAGCACACCAGGGCTGGCTTTCTAAGAGTAGGGGGAGGCACCACTGAGCTCATCAAGGAACTCTGCCTAGTCGTGCCCCTCTGGTTTATGTCACCAGTATCAAAGAGAGGACCTTTGGATGCCTGAATGAGGCAAGAATTAATGCGAAGGCTATACTTTGCTTTGTTTTCACTTCTTGCCCTCAGCTGCCTTAAGAGAATTATGCCCTGATCTGGCACAGTGATGAATGTCTACGGTTATACTGCTGCTGCCGCTGGTGTGCTGTTGGTGAGGTGGTGGGGTGTGGGTGTGTTTTAAGGAAAGCGCTACTATTTTAGCTCTCTTCCACTCCAGCTCTACAAATCAGTGCAAGTCTAGTTCAGGCAGGGCCAAACCATTTTGTTCACCTACTTTTCTGCCAGTGATTTCAACCTTGACCTTCAAAAATGCTCTGCAAGATTAAAAGTGATTTAAGATTGTTTTCTTTCAGTGCAAACTGCCAGTTGATACAACCTCTTCAGTTTCTGCCTGCCAGTATAAGATAGGGAATTGTTGAGACTATTGAGTGTAAATAAAATAATTTCTTAAACATTGAAATACCAGTAATAGCTGGGGGAGGCCTCACCATTATCAATTACACTTATGAAACTTTCAAATAGAAATGTTATTTTCAGTGGATTCTGTTTTTCTTTATTAACTGCAAAATCAGTAAGTCATTAAAAAGTACACTCTTCCTGCTTGAGGTCAAATAAGTATTTACCCTAAGAGGCAAAGTTCAGTATCTACAGTAAAAACTGGTAAGTAGTTGTTATTTGTTTCAGAAATTATGCTAAAATCTAAAATATAAATTTTACAAATTTTGAGGCAGAGAACTGCCATACCTAAGATGTCAGAACAATGAAACCATGTTTATAAAAAATGGTTTTTAGGCTTAAACATTAGAAGAAAGACATGTAACAGTTTTTTGGTCTTCCCTTTTGCTTCATGGATAATCTTATCAGACCTTCAGACTTCATTAGCAGGCAATTATGTCATCATCTCTTACACTTTTAAGAAATCTTTTAGTTTGATCATTGTATTTGAGTTTGTCTAACCAGGAATGGAACAGATTTAAAACCTGTAAATTGTACATTTGATAAACTAATTCCATGTTTTAAATGAAAATTTTTTATTTATGAAGAAAGGAAGATAATGTGAACTTTAAGTCAGAGGACTTTATGATATTTTTTAAAAGCACATTATTTCCAAGGTCATCATAGTATCAGATTGATGGATTCTTATAGCAGCCTATAATGGGTATTAAAATGAAAAAAGCTCTGATATTTTAAAACAATTCTTTCAATATTGAAAATAGTGTTAACAAAATGGCATCTAGGGATCTTACCTTAGGAAGCCTTCCGTCCATGTTCTTGTTTGGAAATGGTTCTTGACTGACCCAGACAAAGAGTTCTGGGTAATAAACCTATAGAGACACAAAAGCACACACATTCAGATTAAAAACAGGATCTACTCTGAAACTACATGGGATAACCTTAATGAGCTCAATTCTCCTCAATGGTCACTTATTCCCAACTGCAACTTAGAGCACTGGGGAAACCATTAACTCTTTCAAACTCTTAGTGTGCTTCTGAACATACACTACACTCAGGAGAGTTTCAGCTTAATGTCTGCCAAGATTAAGTCCAATAAATCAGAGATATCAATCAATGTTATTTTTAGCAGGCAAAGTAGCAGCTTAATGGTATGTCTGGCTGAGTGCACTAAGTCACCAGGGAGGTCTAACTTTCAAAGGATTCTATGATAAGTATCCTTGAAAAACTCCATCAAACACTGTTAAGGGTTATTCTGATCATTTATTAGAAGGCCAAAGATTATGAACAAAATAAAAGAGGAAAGAAAGCAGCAGCCCAGATTCTCTCCAAGTCCATGTGGCCAGTGACAACACATTCTGCCCAGCTGCCTGAAACAGCCAAGTGTCTGAGGGAGGGGCGGGAGATAGGTGTCATCACCATGAATGATTCAGAGAATACTAGTTGATGAATTTGGTGGTGGGAGGGGGTGGAGCGAGGGAGTGGAACTGAGTAACTCTTCTTTAAATATACAAAGGATGATTAGCATAAGGTTGCCGACCAGCTGTTCTCCATCTTCAGTAATGACAGGAGGGGGGAAAGGACTTAAAATTACAACTAAGATTTGGGTCAGCTCTAAGGAAGAACTCAGCATAAGAATTGTTAAATTACTAAAAGAAATTAGAGAAAAACTGTGAAATCTTCTTTAAAAAATTTAGAAACAGAATCCAGCAACCATCTGTCAGAGCTAATTCACATTTAATACAGTCCTGATTGAAAGCAGAGTGAAATTAGGTAAGATTCCCTCCAGATCTGCTTCTCCACATTCTGCAATAAATAAGCTTCACATTTAATAAACAACAATTAAGAGTCACACCTCATTAACAGATTAACAAACAGACTTAGATGTCTGTTTAGATTTTGGTTTTGGAAGCCCTAATTGAGGTAACCTAATCATTGAGTTGACTGTAATACTTGGTATACCCCAATCAATCCATTTTGTCACGAGATCTAGGGTAGGAAATATGGATGGTTAACAGTGTTCACTCTTCGGAATAATTGAACAGTAACTATCTTTGATCTACACCAGTGACATTTAGAGCACATCCTAGCTTACAAAGCAATTTTGCATACATTACTTAATTTGTCCTGATGATAAGCCTATAATATTGGTCTTATCATTAAACAAATGAAGACACTGAAACTCAAAAAGGTCAACGATTTGCCCAAAGTCACACAGGCAGTGTAGGGTAGGACTGAAACTCACACTAGGTTTCCAGATTCTAAACTTCAGTTCCTTCCACTATCCTGCTGCCCTCACATTATCCCAGAATGCAAATCGCCTACCACCACTCCCTCAAAATTACACCAGTCCACAGCCGCCACCCACGTTTGGGTCTTAAAGAGAGCTCATTCTGCAAGAGCTGGAACTATTTCCTTTTTGGACTGGGTCTAGCTTTCTGAGCCACGTGGTTCCCCCCACCCCAACCACCTTACTTTTCCACATATTTCCTCTCCTCTGCCCAGCTCCTTCAGAAAGTATTCCACCATCTGCCTTGTTTGGGACAAGCAGCCACTTCTGACATTTCCTTTATCCAGGAATGGGTGAAGAAAACAAAATAATCTCAAATACACAAGCTTTTTTCAAGACTTATAACAAAGTCACAGCACACAAAAGCCCAGTTTCGGCTTAACTTGAGGGGACCCTAAGTTTGAATCTACTGTTAAATTCACTTCATATAAATGGATATAAAGTGATTACATTTCTATATTGCCACTTTAAAAATCATATTTTAAGTACAGTCTTAAAATATTAGTGAGAAATTAAGTTACACTGGAAACCAAAAATGTTGATAAAAGTACCTATAAGAACTTTGTAGGCATAGGAAGCGATGAAAAGCAAGGTCAGGTAAGTATTGCCATTCCTGTGTTCTTGTGCTTTGCTGGGATATTCCATTTTAACGAAATGACACTGCTTTAACATTTAACTTCTAAGCATCAATACTAAAAGCACCCAAGTCTAATTTGTAGGGGAAAAATAGCTTGCCTTTCAGAAATTATTACACCTATTTTAACAATCTGTTGTTCCAAGAACTGTCCATTTGCTTAAAGAAAAAAAAAAAAAAACCAACAACTTTTGCCAAAGAACTTGGGAACATGAATATCCAACAGCAAAACACACATGACTAAGGAAACTTTATCGCTCACTTCATATTTGTTACATTGACGAAGGCATTTTTTTTTACTATTAGGCATTTTTAGCACATTAGGCATTTTTTAGTATTTGAATCATAATCATTGTATACTTTTAGAAAAATGAACGTTACTTTGGCCTTGCGGTAGTCTTCCAATCTGCTTCAAAGTCAGAACCTTAAGCCAAAAATGGCAGGGACAGAGGAGTCTCAGTTACACTCTTAAAACCTGCTTGGCTGGTGTCTAAGAACTCAGCATATCCCTAGACATAGTATCTAAAGGAGATATTTAAACTTTTCATTTTTTTTAAGCACAGCTAGTTTTAAGAAACAGTGGTAAATTACTGCAAACAAATACGATCTATCTGCATTACAACATTGTTCTTTCTTATACCTGCAGTATTTTCAGACTCTAAAGTGAAGAGCTTAAGAGAAAAGATCGATTGACAATCATTAATTACCTTTGCTCTCAAATGATTCAGACCTGACCTTTGGTATTCCGCAAGGGCCTCAATTTCCATTCCTTTCCCAGAGCTGGAAGTGGAGAATGGGTGTCCAAAGCAACAATCATTTGTCTTTCTGTCAAAAGCTGTCTCGGTTTAAATGTACTGTATTTTCTCTGCCGCTTCTTCTCATCGGAACATGTTCTAGTCTACTCACCAGGTTCTACTTCTGGCAGTCAGAAATAGTGCCACTTTTCAACTTCATGTCTCTTACCAACCTTTGTGCATTTATGCAGCAACAGTTCATGAAATAGCTGCAAAGTGCTGGACACTGTTAGGTTCTGGGGATTGCAAGAGAAATAGACTTCCTGCCTTCTAGATGCTCAAGTCTGGGGGTAGGGAAGGTACAGCAGGGGTGATCAATCCACAAAAATCTACTTTTGAAAATGTGTGTTATGGGCTGCCTTGTATCACCTCAAAATTCATATGAGGAAGTCCTAACCACCAGTACCTCAGAATGTGATTGTATTTGGAAACAGGATCTTTACAGAGGCAATTAAGTTAAAATGAGGACATCAGGGTGGGCCGTAATCTGAAGTGACCCATGCATGTTGTTCTAAGAAGAGATTAGGACACAGACACACAGGAAAGACCATATGAAGACACAGGGAAAAAGACAGCCATCTACAAGCCAAGGAGGGAGGCCTCAGAAGAAACCAACTCTGCCAACATCTTGATCTCAGACTTGGAGCCTCCAGACTGTTAGAAAATAAATTTCTGTTGTTTAAGCTGCCCAGTCTGTGGCACTTTGTTATGGCAGCCCTCACAAACTAAACACAATGTGCTTTTTAAGGGCAACAACAACAAAAATAAATATATAGGTTATGTCAAATGTAATTGCTGCTGGAACATGTATCAACAGACTAAACAACAAACAAAACCAACATTCAGCGTAATATCCAGTAGTGCTGTCAACAAAGGAAATGGGGGTGGCAGTGAGTGCATCTGGGAGGGCATTTGATGGCTGTCAGAATCAGCCAAGGAAGATAGAAGGGTGAGGGATAAGTGCACAATGAGCTCCATGCAGGCAGGTGGCCCTGTGGCCAGGAGGTCTCCCTGCAGCTCCCAGGGGCCACAGCAGTAACAAGACCCACATGAACCCATGAGTTTCTTAACTAGTTCAGAATATTAGGAACTGACAATGACCCCATGACTGAAGCTTTTGAGTGCTGATAATATGAGGATCAGAAAACTGGTAAGCTGATCCATCTTTCTAGAGTCCATCTGTGCTTGCTGAACTGTAAAGCTGCCCATTCTTCTTGGTGCTCATCAACTGACACTCCAAACATGGGCACGTGGCTGATACTGCATTCCATTCATTCATTGTCTGAATTCAAGTTTGTGTTTTTCATGAAGACCAATTAACTTTCTTTTTGACACTTCATTGAATTCTCTATTGTTGTTTCGGTGGTTTGCATCTCGAAAATTTAAGCGTTCTGGGTATGGGAATACCTCAAAACTGTTGTTTTATTAAACAAACCAAAGTTTGCATTAATCTTCACAAAAAGTATGTCTTCTTTTAAAACCGGTTTTTCAATGTATACAATAAACAATTGTTTTTGCCCAAATAAAATCCTCAAAACCCTCTAGAATACTATTCTTCCAGAAGTCAATTAGAAAATCAGAAAAGCAAATCATACCTTCAACAGTTGAGAAAACAAAATGCTAGTTAAAAAAAAAAAGGTAGGGGGAAGGAAAATTTTGTTACTTTAATTTGGAGAATATGCAACGGTTTTGTTTGAATTCTGGTAAAGTTTGAGTGTTTATACTTGTCACTGAATATATTGGTTAATGCATCTTTTTCTGTAATGCTATATTTATCTCACTGACAATTAGGTTGAAAAACAACAGAACGTCATAAAGAACCACAGTGGTTTAAAATACACTAATCATGACATGTATTTAGATATCCTTGAGCAATTCTTAGAAAAAAACAATTTTATGCTTTCGAGTATAATTAATATACTTAAACCCACTATATATTTAAATATTAAATGTGCTATTTCTTACTGATTCTCTTAAATGTACTGATAGGTAAGTTACAATATTCTATCACAGCATACAAATTGCAAATAAAATACTCAGGGTTTTGTCCTTCATTTCCTTCCTTCCTCCCTTCCTTCTTTCCTTTCTTTCTTTTGAGGCTTGTTTTACTCTTTGGACAGTGCATCATGAAAAATAACTGCATTTTTTAAAGGCTATAAAGTAATTAGCTTACCAGTAATTATTGCTTAGTATAAACTATTATTAATAGCTGACAACTAGTGCTCCAAATTAGAAAAATGAAATGTAGGAAAATTCAGAGACCAGTCCTCCAAGGTCCTAAAAAATAGCAAACTAGATTATTGCTTAAATTATTTTTCAAACATTTTTTAAGCTTTTCATTTCAAAATCTGCTATTTATTTTTCAATGGCATGGTCCACATACAGAATCAATCTAAAAGTTCTCTGACATGTTTCCTATCACTTCTACTACACTGCAGGTAAAATTTGAATCATATCTACTTATTACCTGTTTCTAAGTTTGTATTTTCCTCTGTTCATTTACTGTCTTTATCAATATTTCTTTGGGGGAGACTTTTCTATGAGAATGATACTTAAAGGCAGGGTTATATCTTTTTGCAGAGGCTAAATACACCACACACATAAATGCTGCTTACTTCATTAGTTAACATACATTTTCAGAAGTCTGCCATGAAAGTATGTTGCATGGTTTGGCTGTTAAGGACCATAGCTGTAATATTATTCTTTATCCCTGATGGGGTCCTATAGGGTTAAAGAATGCACACATGGGTCCTTTATAACTTAACAGGATGGGTATCTATCTCCTGCAATTAGGAAAGCCAACTAGGGCAGCAGGAGTCCAACCTGCATAATCAATCCTTTCTGCAGCAAAGGGGTGTATTTCATAATCTTTCTGCCAATTAAATAGTATGTGTCTGTATGTGTACATGTTTTATTCTGCCTAATTGGCCAGGAGGTTGGGAAACCTGGTACTGTAATTCAAGGAGAATTCATGTGCATATACATACACTTCCTTTCTGCAAAAACCCTTTGAAGTGGTGCTATAAAGAATCTCCCTCAAAAGCCACTCTGCTCCCAGGTGTTACTGGTCATATGAGAGGGCCAGATGTAAACTGAAACCATAAATGAGCTACAAGGATCATTTTCTCTGAACAACATTACATCAAAGATTAAATGGTGCCAAAAGATGATGCACTGTGCTGTCTCTCTAGAGATGTAGTCTTAGAAATCTGCCTAACCTTGTGAATGCTGCTTGGAGAAGCAGCACACAGCGGGGAAAACACGTTGCCACTGGAAGACAAAAAGATAAACCTGTAGAACACTGGGCCCTTCAAATGATGTATGTAACCTCTGCACATTCTGGAAAGCAGAATAAAAGTGTTGGGGCTTAGGTTGGCAAGTATTCTGGCTTGGGAGCTAAATGAAACATGCACTGACCTAATTTAAACACACACACACACATACACTGGAGCTGGCTGTGGTAACAATGGGTAATTACAGAGTATGCATTATGAACACCCAACTACTGCACTCTATAGTCATAAACGCCCTCCTGCTAGAAAGGAAAGGCAGGCCTTTGTGGCTCCTGCTGCCACTCCTTGAGTTTCATTGCCTGGTAAGTCCTTAACACGCACAAATAGAGGTTGGGGGAGGCAACGTGTTTCAATAAGGAAGACAATGATGGCCCACTAATTGGTTAAACCCAATGGCATTAGCTTTGCTTCGGGTGCATATTCCCACTACGGGCACAGAAAATGTTCATGTTTTATTAATATTATGCCACAGATTATGTTACTGTCCAACATTACACGTCAGGAAGGCAAAAGATTTATAATTCTTGATTTTGTGAGTTGGGGTTTCTGAAACAAGCTTTGCAGACTTTTAATAGTGGAATCCTCTAAATTCACTCTGCTCATTGTGAAGCCATCTTGAGAGGCCACTGATGAATATGTGGGAACCTGACAGCTGTGGAATTTTATTTCTAGACTTTAGGCAGAGAAGGGAAAAGGAAATCTCCTTGCTGGCAACAAAATGAAAGTGTTTACATGTGAAATTAATCGTCAGCACAAAGAGTTTCACAGTCACTCTGTTCCACAATGTAATATTCTGCTTGTTTGGCTGCTGAGTCTTTTAAAATTTTATTTCTAAGAATAATAGCAAAGACTTTCAAGGGGGGCAAAAAATCAAGTCAGGAGCCAGCCACAAAGGTTAACAGAATTACCCGACTTTTCTTTTTCACCACTACTTAAAACCGTTCATTACGTGAGTTTTCTGGGCTTTGAGGGTACATGGTTCAAGGCCAGGTGCAGCAACGGCCAGCTAATTCAAGCATAGTGAACACGGAGGTCAGCTGCAAACATTTATGTTGTGCAACATCGTGTTCCTCTCATTCCAGCCCCATTCCTTTCCAATAAGAGCACATTTAGCACAAAGCAATCCACCTAAAGACTCCATAAATCCAAAAAAGGGAGTCACTGATCGAGGAATTCTCAGATTTCTGCCAAGGCACCCTCCCTTGGACTGGAGGTCAGCCTGGTACAGTAATCAGAGCCAAACTGTGGACTGGACTCAAGGAATTAAGTTCAGCACTTCAAATCTTGACTTTTAATGGGCACTTTTTCTTTTCAGCAATGAAGAGAAAACAAAGTGCAAATGGCTGGTAACAGCCCAAAGTAAACCAGGAGAAAAAGTAAGAGAATAAAGCTTGGATACAAATCTTGTAATATCTAAGAAGCGTCTTTCCAAACAATGTGAAAAAAAAAAGCAACCTTTTAAAAACTTGGTTTGAGATTACGCAGTTGTGAGTGAACAATAAGAAAACAAAGGCCACAATACAAGATAGTTCCTCTCTTTAGCAAAGAAAAAAAAATCAGCCTTTGTTAGCTTGCAGCAAAAAGGCCCCTCAGGCATTTAAGCACAGCATAAGCTTTTCTTTGCCCCCGTGACCTCAAGAAATATGTTAATTCAAGAAATATGTTAATAAAATCTTTTACCTCCCTGGAGTGGAACCAGAATAAATATTTACTTAACACATCTTGAGTTCTAAGTCTGGACCACCTTATTCCATGATATAAATTAGTTTTAATTTGTAACCAAGAAATTAGGACTATGACATCTTGTGATGTTTCTCCTACTTTTAAGATATATTAAGAATTAAAAAAGAAAAAACTTGAATACTAATTCTATATTATGTCCTAACACACCAAACTGCACTTGTGAATTTTAGAACGGTATTATTCACCACAATTGAGAGTAAAAGCTGTTGATATGCTTTCTAATACTAGACATCTGGAGTAGCAGTGCTTTTTCCAAGCACATTCCAAGGTTAATAGGAAACATCTAGACTCGCTTTTATTAGCTGGTTTGAATAATTTTAAGTATGCTATGCCGAGTTTCACCTTCAAATAACTATATGAAGTTAAATTTCTAGTCTGCAAGAATGCTATTTTTTCTTTCCTTCTGTCCAAAAATTACCGTGCTATCCAATTAAAATCTCATGAAAATTTTTCCCCAACAACATGAAAGAATAATTATTCAAAAATACGATATCTTTTGTTAAAGCCTTCAGTTAAGGGCTGGTAAGTATTTATTTAGACGTAGGACTTTGGATTTTTCTTGGTCTGGGTGGATGAGATAGCTAGTTGCTTTGAAGAGTCTGAAGATATTTCAAAGCATTCCTCTTGTTGACATGTGCAAGACAGAGCTTTCCAGAAAGTCTGCATTTTCTCCCGAAGTGCTCATTCCAAAAGAAATTATTCACTCTTTCCATCAATGTACCCTTTTCTACTGGTAACTGCAAACCCTTCAGTATTTAACTAAAGTTATTTCACAGTTCAGTGCTTGTCTCACACTGTCCTGGTCATTTAAAAACTGGTATCTCTTCAATAGCAAATAGCATCATAACAGATCACTAAATTTGGAGGGAAAGTGGTTTCTATTGCAGAAGAATGTAATTAAAATTGGTGTAAATCACAGGGTACAGAATTCTTATCTGGTAAGAATTCTGACTTTTTTAAAGAAGAAAAAATATATCCAGATCTGTATCAACATGCTATTTAAATGCTCAGGACAAAAAGAGGCCACTAAGAGGCTTCCAAGAAAACTGTCAGAAAACTAAAAGTACAAGAGGAATAGAATGGATATGCTTAGAATGGATATGCCCCTGCACATCACCTGGGTTTTCAACCCCTCTGGGTGGAGCCAAGTCTGATTAAGTAGAGGGCTTCTCTCTGATGAGGGATTCCGTCAGGCAGTACCATGTGAGGCAGAGAAGACTGAAGGGAGGTGCTCCCAACCCAGACAGATGTGTTTCAGGGCTAGTTGTCACCAAAGAAATACAGGCTTCAAGAGTTGTGAAAATATCTGCAAAAAGAATGCCAAACTAGAGGCTTAGGTTCCCTAGAAAAAGAATCATCGGTAGTTTAATATGAAAAAGGTAGCAGTGGAAGCTCAGGCCTTCTTTCCAAATTCTGACTCTATTCTACAACAAGAGAAGACCTCAACCACATATTTTTCCCCTCAGTCTTTCTTCCATTGTAAACCAAACACCACAACTATACCTCTCCAAAAGAAGGGAACTATGAGCAATAAACAGGAGTAGTTGGAACCCACAGAGACAGAGCATGTACATTTGGGAACCACAGCTTTCTGTAGAAATGCATAATACAGTCCACTATAATGTTTTGTTAACTTTAGGCATGTTTTCCAGGTGCACTCTTTTAATCTTCACAATGGTACCGCATATATAAACCAATATATATCTAAAGCGCTGGCAACAGGATCGGGCACATAAGCAGATCTGTGTTAGCTACCATTATCATCATCGTCACCATTTTACAGATGAGAATAGCGAGGGAGAAAAGTCAGGGAACCTGCCGAAGGTCTCCAGTGTTCATGTGTTGCTACAGTTGTGGAGGAAAGACCAGTCTTAGAGTAACAACATTGACTTGGCTACATTAAGACTTTGGATCTAATTAAACCCAAGCAAAGTAGGAATCAGTTTTTTTCTTTTTTCAATGTTCCCTGGAAGGAAATGTCCAGCACAATATAAATATGTAGCATCACTGCAGCTAATAACAGAACGCATTTGCTGAGAAACCAAGTTGTTTTATATGACCCCCAAACGAACTCTCAAAC
Source organism: Papio anubis (assembly GCF_008728515.1). Lineage (NCBI taxonomy): Eukaryota > Metazoa > Chordata > Mammalia > Primates > Cercopithecidae > Papio > Papio anubis. Next base: position 104,599,511 of record NC_044980.1, read on the forward strand.
AGTTTCTTCTCAGATGGCTACCAATGGAAAATCTAATTCAGTATAGAATTCTTGACTGTCTACACTGGCACAATCAATTCATTCTTTCATCAAATGCATTTGAAATCCTGTTCACTATAACTTTGCTTTTTAAAATGTTAACTCAATTTAAAAACAAACTAATTAGTTAAAAAATATTTTATCAATGATCTGCAGACACACAAACCATATACTGCATAAAAATATGAAGTATTTTTCTTCCTTTCAATTGAGGAAGAAAATAAACACTTATCAGACAAGAGAGACAGGTTAAATTCAGAAAGAAAAATAAATTTAACCAGACTCCACTTGGAAACCTTTAATTAATGTATTAGAAATCCAGACAGTTCTAAAGATGGACAAATGGAAAGATGGAGATGGGGCAACAAACTAATTATTAACATCCTAAAGGTATCAAATAGCAAATAATTAGGTATGCTGTATTTGATCCTCATATTGCAGGTAGAGTACTGTATTCAATCACAGTCAAAGATGTGGTGACCCTCAGACTTCATCTAAACAACATAATAGCTGATAAATTTAGTAAAAATTCACAATGATTATCAGATGAATTGTTTCTATGATGCAAAGAACAAATTTAATTGTATTTCTGATTGATTGTGCCAGTGTAGACAGGCAAGCCTCATATAATAAAGTTCAAAAAGTGGTTCTCATTTTTTTTAAAAAAAAAAAAGGAAAAATAGGCTTAATAAAGATTAAATGAAAAGATGTGGAGACTTGTCTCCCAGACCTTGATAACAAGATCAGAACAATTTATGATTCTATTATCAATAAGTGAGAAAAATATGCAAGGCCAGGGCATTTCATGATATATAATTAGACTCAAGACTCCACAGGGCAGTAAGAAATGGAGACTCAGTTCTGGTCCACAGCATCCAGGCTTTGGAAAAGTTAAATCTAAATAATAAAGGACTAAAATTGTGAAGATAAAGGCTCAGAGATATGGACAGAATTTCTGATCCTATATTAACTAAATTGGCTAGGTATATAATCTAAATTATCTGGTCAATTAATAAAGAAATATTTACTAAGTATTTTCTGCAGGCATTGAATATTTCATAGGCAGTTTTTAATCCTATACAATTAGCGTCTTATCAAAGAGTAAGTCCCATTAGTTTGGGCTGGAAATACCAAATTACAAAGAAAATACTTTTTTTTTTTTTTTTCAAAAAGATTTTTTCTTTTTTTTTGTTTTTGAGACGGAGTCTCGCTCTGTCACCCAGGCTGGAGTGCAGTGGCTGGATCTCAGCTCACTGCAAGCTCCGCCTCCCGGGTTTACCCCATTCTCCTGCCTCAGCCTCCCGAGTAGCTGGGACTACAGGCGCCCGCCACCTCGCCCGGCTAGTTTTTTGTATTTTTTAATACAGACGGGGTTTCACTGTGTTAGCCAGGATGGTCTCGATCTCCTGACCTCATGATCTGCAAATCCCAGGAAGTCTATTCAGGAAAGGAGTGGGCTAGTTAATATGACGTATCTATTCAAATTCGAATTCTGTTAACAACACAACTGGAATTCCGATATTGCATGCTTTTAAACAGTGGGTACATTCCCTGAACAGCAATCATTCTTTAAGCTAGTATTAACTGAGTTCCTCCAATGCAGAAGGCACTAGGTTAAGTGTTCAGCCATGTGCCGCCTAACCCACAGGACACACTGATCTACTGACACTCAACAATATCTGTCAAATGAGCACAAGAACAGACTTTGACATCATGGTCCCAGTGAGCCTTTTGGGTGGCTTTCACTAGGATGACTGAGTGGGAGGCATGAAACAGTACTTCGTGGAGGGAACAGTTAATATCAAACCCTTACTTGGGTCATGTTTATAAGCACCTTAGTCAACAAGTTTTATCCATATAAATACTGACTAGCTTTCCCTTGATACTCTGAAAGTTGGCTGACAAAGCAGTATCTTCTCCTAATTTCTACTCTTTCCTGTCCAAGAATAAGTTCTATATCAGACACCAACTTTATCCAATAAAAGTGTCCTCAAAATGCCTGGACCCGTTTTAAACAAAACGACTTTTGTAGATTTCTCCTTGTTCAGCCACTGGACTGTAGTACTTTTCCCTGCTGGAATTGTATCAAACTCAATTCAGCAGGAAGGCTGTTACCTGCCCCAGTAATCAAAGGACATGGTGTGTGATGGTGATCTGAGTAAGAGCTGGGATGGAGGAGAGAAGAGCTGGAGCTGGCAGCCACAGCAAAACTTCTGTGCACATTATGAGTCTCCCTGTTCGTCTCCCTGTTCTTTTAATTACCTATTGGTGAGTCTTTGGCTCGGCATTTTTATTGGCAACAACTACTTGGCTATTCCTCCGTCCTTTCCAATCAATGGCTCTGGTTCCCAAATTTCAGTGAAAAGGGGCAAACAGACCTTCCTTTCATGCCACATTCTCTTATGTATTTACTCCTTCTCCTTCTTGAATATGTTATATTTGTATTTTGCTCCATGAAAATGAGGAACATTGAACCAAGCAGTCTAAAATCAGAGATTTAAAAAATCTTCAGCTAGATTATCATAACACTTTCAAGGCAAAAAGATTAGATTAGGAACCATTCTAAGGTAATAATGGGCAACAATTTTACTTTAAAAGATTGCATTACCCTGTGAAACCAGGGCAGATTTGCTCTACTGTCATGACTGCCTCAGTCAGACTACTGAGACAAACTGTGCTGCCCGCTGGAAAAGCACCATTAATACCCTCATGCATAATGGCGCCCCACAGCCAATATTTTGGATATGATGTGTAGCACTACTCTAAAGTGAGATTCCTCTTTCAGCAGACCATACCAACCTAGCTTTCTGGACTCTCAGGACCTCCTCTGCCTAAAGGAGTGCAAAAGAAAGGAACACAGAATTTAGGAGTTGTTTTTGTAGTGTGCTTAGATCTCACTTAACTCTTCATCCTTACTTCCCAAACATTTGAGCCTTCTAAAATGTTCAGTGAGAGGCTCTTTTCAGTAGGAAATTGTTCATCAGTGTATGTTCATTTCATTTCCTGGACTGCCTTATAACTGAGCTATCACAGCAGTGCAGTGTCCGGCCATAACTCATTGTAGACACCAAAGTGGGCCACCTGGTCCTGCCCAGAAATAGCAGATTGTCGTGTATCCATGACCACTGACTCATTCATTTATTCCACAGGCAGTTGTTGATCACTGAGGATGTGCCAGATCCTAGTTAGGTATGGGAGCACAGATCAGACTGGTTCATGGTGTAGGATCTATTCCAAGGTCTCATTAGGAAATGTCAGTGAAAGTTAGAGTTTCCTTTCACTTTGTAGAAAGAGAACACCAATTTCTCTATGATTTTGCTACTGAGAGTTCTCTCTCAGTAATGAAACATCTCTACATCTGAATTCACCATCCCACTGATAGAGGAAATGGAAAAAAAAGAGGCATTAGTCTTAACTGCTACCAAAAAGGGAAAGGTGTTGCTCAGTTATTAAGTGGTCAATATTCTTGTATCACGTATACAAACTTGGAGGGTAGAAAAACATGCAGAAATAAGCCAGCCCAAGAAGAAAGTTAAACGTGTGATAAGTATACAGAGGAACATAAGAAAATTCCTGTTGGATGTACTATGGTGAGTTTCAGAGAGGAGTTGTCATTCTAATTCAGTTTTGAAGGATGGCTTTATTTTGTCAGGAGGTGCATTCCTTCTAGAACCAAGTTAAGCAAAGGCACAGAAGGAGGGAATCCTGGGGGCAGGTTTAGAATAAGTGGCCTGGTCCCTCTAAGAAAATATAATCCACTATAGCTAGAAATAAATGATTAATTAATATAGTTCCTGGCATATCTGTCAAGCCACAGAAATAAAACTTAGGAAGTTCTAAACATAGCAGGTAAAAAAAAAAAAAAATTACTTGAAGGTATGAGGTGGAGAAGGCGTAAAGAATTCAAGGAGCAATGCTTACCTATGTCACTTTTACTGAGAGATTTACAGACAAGTACTACCTCATCAGAAGGGGTTAAAAGAGCTAGTCACATCATTTCATGCTGAAAATCTTGCAGCTGATGTATTCTAAGGTAACATTCTGTGCTGTTAATGAGATTGCAGGGAAAAAAAAAGTCCCTCTTGGACTTGGCTTTCCTCGATTTTCATGTATCATGTGATGACATTCCCTTTGGTTGATCACCAGACTACTGACTACATTAGTAACAGCATGTAGGCCTCAAATTGTAAACAATTTTATTGTGATGACATAAGTGTTGGCTTCCATTTTGAATAAGTATGGTTAATCGAGAAGAAATGGAAAGAGAAAAGCAGCTGGGTACATGGGGGTGCAACTGATTAGCACATGCCAGCACCCAGTCAGTCTCACAGGAGGGAAGCATGATCCTTCTATCGGGGAGCTTGCAAGTCAGCAACATCCTCTCTGCCAAGCAGACACTGCTGAACTTGCTGGGATCTGCCAATGAAAGTGCTGCCACTTTCTCAAGAAAAAGAAGACAAGCATGCTCCCTTTTCCCTTCCCAGTTCCTTCTAGCTAGAGACCTTTCTTCTCTCCACCACTCCACTCCAGCCTAAGGCGAGTGAGGGGGAGCAATAAAGTAAGCTGTACCTTTAACCAGAAAGTGTAAGTGAGTGAGTGTGTGTGTTCTTTCCTGTTAGGCACAATCAAAAGGCAAAGAACCTGAGACAGGTTGGTAACCTGAGTGAGTGCCCTGGGCCATCTCTAAGATGCCTGCTCAGTGGCTTCTTATTGCTTAGCACATCAAGTCCTTGACTTCTAGGTCTAGTTTTTGAGGTCTGTCCTTGACAGCACAGAGGTCCTGAACAGGGAGGATGATCTCCCCTATAACAGTAAAAAGGTATTATCCTCTCTTGCAAGCCTAACTCTCTAATGCACTCCTTTAATCTGGAATACTCCTCTCTCTCATCTAAATCTACCCAAATATTCTTAATTCTTCACTCACTCAATATAAGGACTGGTCCTAAGTCCTAGAAATAAAAAGCTTAATAAAGCATAGTACTTACTCTCAAGGAGCAAATAGTCCACTTCTAGGTTTCAAATTTTGTGTCAACTCCAATCAATTGTTAATGGCATCCCGGAACACTGTATTGAGGATTTTGAAATCATACTCAGGCTGAATAATAGAGTGTCAAGGCTGATTAGCAATGTCTCCCGCAGGTATAAAAGTTAGTGATGGAGATAGCCATATATTTGCTATTTCTGGCTCCAGCTTAATTTCTACCTTCTTAATAAAAGTTAATTTTAACTTTTAACTCCAGCTTAATTTCTACCTTCTTAATATAAGTTTTCCACTATCCCCAATCCCCAGTGCTCACTAACATCACTCATACCATTTAGCACTAGATTGTATTGTTTTACATTGTTAAGTATGCTGCACCTCACAGAATCACAGAAATAGATTCTACTGAAATAAGTGAAGGCTAGAAAGTTCCAATACTGGGAGTAAAGCTCCTCCTGGGTCCAGCCTGCAGGAAAGGCTGCAGGAAAAGCTGCTGTGAGCTTTAAATACCACAGCTGGATCCAACCCAGAGAGATGGCATCGCACCACATTGCCAGAGTGTGACTCTGGAAGCTGGGAAAGGTTAGCCATTGCAAGCCACGTAATTTTGGCAAGTGCCACACCTTATGGTTTCACCGCATTTTGTTTTATCCCATTAATAATGGAAAATAAGTTTCTGTGTAAACTAAAATTGCATTCATTTTGGCTTCCTACCTCTTTCAAAATAGAGGTTAAGGATACAAATTACTTCTAGTTTACAAAAACTAAACATAATTAAATCATTAAGAATGAATTTTAAAAATCCAACTTAATAGACATTAATATGCATAGACCAAATATTTATTGAGCTTCTACCATATATTTAATACTTTACCAAGCACGATATGAAGTTTATAAAGCCTCTGGGAGCCTATAATTTAGTTGAGCAAGGAAAGAAATGCATATGATCCAACTAACAAATAATGCCATCCTGGTTAATACCATGATATTACTACTAATAACTGAATTGATATCTAGAATTTAGCTGAAAGCCATGTTAATGCATAAGTCCCAAACCATTAAGGCTGTTAATACTTTTGCACTAATGGATCAATTTCAGGATCACTGCTATTTTTTTACACCACTGAGATGAACTATTCTTGAAGCTCTTCCTAGGTACAAAATATGTTCTAGAAATATGCATTTCAAATAAATTTACACCCAATAAATATTTTTAGCAATCATAATTCCTACAGATGTGGACTAAGAATTTATGATTAAGCTGCTATCCAGTACAAAGTAGAGGAGTCCTTTAAAATTGATATATTGTAATATATCTTTATCAACCAAGATGACAAAATCCAAGTACATTCAATACATTTTCCTCTGGTATATTCAAATTGGATTTGCTGGTAAGATTTCCTTATCCCTAGTTTTTTCTTGTATAACACAGGAATTATACAGATAATTCAGGCAAATCCTTCCCACTCCTACATCACTCCAGCAACATTTTGAATTACCAAGATGAATCAGACAAAATCAATTTTTTGAGCATAGTTATTCAGATAATTATTTCAACCCTCCATTTCACTTTGGCTATGGGGATATGGCCTTAAAAGACTTTCCATCCAGGAACAGCATTAATTTTTTTAAAAAAGGAAGGACCAAGGAAGTTACACTAAGGATCCCTAGTCAGCCCAGTGTATCTGAATGCCACATCAGGTCTTTAACTGACCAGGTAAATTAATACTTCAAAGTATAAAATTCATTAATAGCCAAGGATAAATTTGGGTATTGCTCATTTGGTTTAGCAGAGTATTCATATTTTAGAAGTATATTTTCCTGTTTTAGAAGTATTCATCTCAGGACTTAAAAAGTGAATTTCTTCAGTGTATTTATGATGATCTGATTTACATCTTTTAAGAACTGTATCAGGTTAAAATGGAATGATACTTGGAACAGCTGTTTATTCTAAGACTGCTGCTCAAATACCGTTTCCTACCTGAATTATCTCTATAGCTCAAGAGGAAGCTAGACTGGGCTTAACCCAAATAGACTATCCCTACTGTCCTAATTCCTCAAACGATTCCCAATTCTCCCCCTCACTGTTCACTGGAAACTGTGGTGAAAAAGACAGTACCATATAAAATTACTCTCTTAGGTACTCCTCAGCATCTCCACCATCAAGAGTCACCGAGCAATTGGTATATTTACATTCTAAGCCCAATGGCACAAGCTATGAATAGGATCACATCCCTCCCCAAACTTTGTCTTTTTCTTTAAACAAGGAAACCTTATGTTAATGGAGAGATTATTGAAAGAGTCTTCTTATAAGCCCATGAATGCCACTTCACAAACTGTACAGAAAGCAGAGCTCTATGAATGGTACAATGGAGTCAACTCATCTGTTTTAAAAGCTCAGCATCAGTCTTAAAGAGAACTTATATTGTTCCAATTTCTAGGTCTCTGTTAAAACATAATGAGCCCATGCTTATGTCACTGTGAGTCCATGGCACACACACACTGAGAGGCAAGTTTACTGTGTAGAAGCCAATCATGTTGAAAACCAGGACTTAATCTTGACATTGGATTAAATAATTTTTTTTTTCAAACTAGTCAATAGAATCATCTACTCATTCTGAATTGTTTTCTTCTCATTAACTTATCCAAAGCAAGTACCTTTAAAATAGAATACCTAAATAAATAGTAAGAACGCATGTAAAATACAATCATAGCAATTTAAATTTAGCAAAAAGACAAATGTAAATTAAAGAAGTGCTGAAGACTTAATATCCTACTAATTAAAAAAAAAAAGTGAGGGTGGGAGAGGCATGGGAGAGGCATATTTACTAGAAAACAAAAAGTTGGAGAATGACTTATAGAAAAAAATGTTCCGTTCAACTAAGATACAGCAAACTATGCTCAAAATTGACACTTTTAACAGTACTCTTGAGTTGCACAACCCCAGGTGCCACCATGTACAACTTTATGTAAATAACACTCCCTGCAGTGGTGCTCAAGGAGGCCCATACACAGAACACAATGTGATTGGTGCCTCCTAGAGCTGCACGATTTTATATACATATATATAAATATATATGATACAGAAGGCACTCGAGAATCCTTAAGTGTCTCCACATTATTGTAAAACATTATCATTTTAGGTATGTAAAAAGTCTAGATATTGAATCACTGTGTTATGAATTCTAGAATCTACTAGATAATTTCTTACGCTAAAATGAGCTGATTATAAATTTGTATTTGAAATAAGCCCTTTACTAAATAGGTTAAATATACTGAAATTAGATCTTCTTTAGCATTTTAAATTATGTAACTGGAAATGCAAGTTTAACAGGAAAGCCATGCTTATGTATTTTCTAGAGGTGTCAGGAGTTAAATCTACTGCTTCACTGGAAGCAGTTTCTATTGTATGTGGGCTAAGTCTTCACTCTAAGTAAGCCAGTTACAGAGGTCCACAAAGTAATTCCAGTTTTAATAAAGGAAAGAAAACTAACTTGATTTTGCCAAAAGGGAGAAAGAGGAGATACAAGACACCTCTAGTATCACTTCTTAAAAAAAAAAAAAAGTGAAACTTTTTTTTACATTAATATGTGCAAAGACTTTTAAGATCTAGACTTTCCGGAAAAAGAGAATTGCTAGAAAGTTACTTGGAATCACCCACAGACAATAACTGTCAGTGGTTTCATTTCAGGCAATGGGCTTGTGCCAAAAGGGACTGACATCTTGATGAAAGGATCACCAAAAAGTTGTAAGAATTGTTTCATGAGTAAAAATCCTTCCTGGAGCAACAAATTGTGATTTTCCATTCTGCCACCATACATAAACGATAACTGCAAAAAAATTAACATGTAATAATAATTTCCATCTGCTTTTCTGCATTCAAATGGTTCCAACTTCCACTCTCAGCTTTGGCAGGCATGCTTACCTTCTACAAAGCTCATTCTACTTACTACTACAGAACCATGATATCTTACTCTTTGAGCTTGATCTATAGAGTTGGTTTTGGCAGGGTCAGTAGTCATATTTATGTTTAAACTGGTCACCTGACATATTGCAACATACATCAACCTTTGTGATCTATTTATGGTCACAGAAAGTAGGTAAGGTTCTGAGATAAAGAGCTTGGAGGCAAGGTGATGTGGCCAGTCACAGTAAAAAAATAAGTAAACACAAATACTTTACAGCAGTTGATTTTATTACCATCCTATTATTCTATGACAACAGCTAATTAAGAATTTAATATGAATTTAGGAACCATTTGCACAAAATCCATTGATTAGCTTAATTTTATGTTCACTTCTTTCGTCTTTCTACCTCAAGTTCCTTAATTTGATCATTTTCAAACAAGGTCCATGTGGTGCTTTGATACCCACTTGTTGAAATGGCAAGTGAGGCATACACAAAAAATAAAACACTTGTTAATAAAAATCAAACTGAACTCATTTCACTGCCTGATTCACTTTCCTCCTTGGAAGCTTATACTTGGGTTGTTCTCAAAGAAAACATCAAAGATATCAGATTAAATTTTGATTCATTAAATTCCACCCTCATTTCAAAGAAAAAAAAAACTAAAACTAAATTTGGATATCACACATTCTAAGTGACAAAGAGGTGTTTTAAAGAGTATAAACATCTGCAGTAGGACACGCTGTACTTCACTAAAAAGTTTTATGACATTTCTATTATTTTTTTTTAGTTCATCTTATTTCCAAAGAGGAAATTTTTCATAGATGATTAATACACTTATTCAGCTGCTTTTAATGTGTATTCCTTCTGTTTCTTTAATCAGTAATCAAACATTAAACTGCATTCTCTGTGGATCATAAGCTTTGTCAGAAATAGTTATACTTTTATTTAGAGGTTAACATGCTTGACTTCTAAAATTGAGTGCATGTCTCTCATAAATGAAGTTATAAATCAAGAAAAATAACAGTAATTGTATTTAAATAGATGGGGTACATCAATATAAAAATTCATCCTTTTCATCTATATTGCTTTAAAGGATAGCATATGCAGTAGCTGTTGATCAGGGAGACAGACTCCTCAGTTTTGGATAAGTTCGAGCTAGCTCTAAGACCCAAGGCTTTGTTTGAGCCCTACTGCTGTCACCACCTCCTTGCGTGTCACAACACATCACTCTTCTTAAAGAACCGAATAGTTTCTGTTGTTCAAATTAAATAAATCCTCGCTTCTGAAAGAGGAATTTTAGTTTTCTATTCAAAATAACTGCAAGTCAAAAGAACTAATTTGCCACATTCAATTCACATAAATTGCTGTACTGCAACGCTCCCAGGAGCTGGAGATAGAACCTTTTAAAGGTCAGATGGGGTGTAGAACAATGAAGGGTTGAGGCGGATGAAGATGGGTGGTTGATATTTATATGTAATAGATTGGTAAGAAGTATTGAGAATCTTCTCTGATGACCAAGTCTTACCATTTTGAGAATCTTAGTCTTGGGCTTCTATTCTCCCTCTCTTCAGTCCAGGGAGACCAACCTGCAAAATATGTTTAAATACAGTAGACACATCGCCTCACCACAGGTCAGCAAACCAAAAACGCCTCTTTAGAGGCTACAGACGAATAACGATTTTCTGTGGTTAACATAAGTTATATGCAAATTATTGTTAACTACTGGGATTTCTAAAAGAGCTTCCCAAGTGGCCTATAGGCTTAACTAGGGGACAAAGGAATCCCTGGTACTTGGCTTTGCAGAGTCCTGGGCTATTCTTAGTGTTTAGTTCATCTTTAAATTGCATGAGTTCAAAAGGTTTAGCAACTTAAAAGTAGAACCAAGTGATAAAAATAGATTGTTTTCTGGCTGCTCTTTGTTCCCAGACATACTACTGGCAGTATATTTGCAATCAAGACGACAGAATAGGAATCAGCCTTCCACCGTGTAGTGTAATGCCTCAGAGTGGATATTTTTGGAAATGGCACTGCATTACATAACCTTCCGTGTTTAAAAAAAAAAAAAAAAAAAAAAACCTACACGGCGGGGGGGGGGGGGGGAGTCAGGAATATACACCATTTGTCCTTCTCCCTAAACCAAATAAACATTAATGCACATACTGCTGCAGTGATTTACCCTCAACCTTTATGTTATCAGAAGGCAGCTCTTTTGTTAACAGTTATGACAAAAATTAAGATGAATGGAGAAACTAAAAGTTCTCAAAAAGGGTATCATTCGCTCTTAGAGTTTTCCTATAACGTTATTATAGATACACATAAATGCAAATCAGATTATTACCATCACCAAGAAGAAAACAGTCATTTATTTTTAAGGCCCTCCCCCCCAAAGTTCAACTGCTTTATAAGAAAATGCAGAAAAAAGTGCTGCAAGATCGAATGCCTAAGAAGACCCTCGGAAGCAGCAGCATTGAAAGAGTGATCAAGTGTAAGGACGGAGGGGCACAAATTCATTTTATAAAAGGGTTGGAAAAGCTTGCATGCACCAAAGTGCATTTAATGCAAAGAAACACAACAGTTTCTAACAATGCTTTATGAGCAAGAAGAACAAAATTAACCATACCAACAAGCACAAAACCCCACCCCTTCCCAAAAGAATTCATTTCTCCCTCTAAACTTGTGCATTTTAGAAAAAAAACCCAAGTCAAATTCCAGCCTGAATGCAGCACGACCAAAATGCCAGAATTTCTCCAAGGTACACGCTTCAGGTCTTTAAAATTTAGAGGGAAGAAGCATGAACTCTGCAGGGTTGAAGGGTCCAGCTAAGAGCAACGGCAAGGAATCGACACAAAAGAGAAAGCAGCGCTCCCAGCCGGGGATAGGAATGGCATATACTTACAGACAAAAGCCCCGCTCCCTGTTCACTCTCTCCTCTCTACACCTGAAACACAAATGTGGTTGAAAAAGGGCAACATGCTAGAAAGACAGCTTGGGGGGGAGGGGGGATTGGGGGAGGGAGGGGGGAGGGGAAAGGGGTGGAGGAAGAGGAGGGAGGAGGGGGAAGGGAAACAAAACCCAAACCGGCTTCACTTCCAAGAAGTGCAGCCTTGGAAAAAGGAGGAGGAGATGATCTCCCTGCCTCGCGCTCTCTCTCCAAGAGTGTGTGTGTCTCTCTCTTTCTCTAACAGTCTCCCTCTCTCCCTTTCCCTCTCTCTCCCGCTAGTGTGCTAGTGAACAATGAGCTAATTCTGATGGAGCTGGCGCGGAGCCAGCGCCCCAGCCTTGCTGCCACTGTGCAGCCGCCTAGGAGCCAGACTGCTTACTCGGCAGGAATCGGCGGCTCGGGGCCCCGTCGGCGAGCGGCCAACAGGCGCGCGCGCCCCGACACCCTGCACCCGCGCCCCAGGCGCCCCGCTAGCCGCACTGCCCCCACTGCGCTGCGCGGCGCCCCGGAGAGACAAAGCGGACCCGCAGCTCTGCGCTCCGGCCCCGCCCAGGGAGCAGGGCGCGCGCAAACCCCCGGCCTGCCTCCCCACCCCCGGCCAGCCTCTCCGCCTCGACGTGCGGTTGCTTTTCAGACAAATAAGGAGGCGGAGGAGGCGGTTTGGGGGCGCGCCAGGCGTGAAGGCGGCCAGGGTGCTGCACAGTCCGGCGGCCCGCCAGGGCCGTGGGGAGAGGCGGCGCGGCCCGTACTGTAATAATAAACCTGCAGCAGAGGGCATCTGAGGAAAAGAGGACGGCGACGGGCGGCAGCCGCCTTCCTTTTATGTGCCTGTCCTGAGCGAAGCAGAAAATGGTGCCCGCGGCGGCGCGGAGCCGCACGCAGACACACAAAGAGCCCGCGCAGCATGCATTTGCACACGGCCCAGGTCGGACCCTGCCGCTGGGCAGGGTACGCGCGCCCCACTCCCTTCCGCGGGGAAGCCCGGGGCGGGGAGCGCCCCCGAAGGCCAGGCCCAGAGGTCCTGTGGCTGCGCGTGCACACACACACGTGCACACAGTCACACGCGCACAGCCAGCCAGAGCTGCGGCCTGGCATGATCGGCCCAAGACATACTCCCCTGTGGCTTCCTTCTCCTTCCCTACACGCTCCCCCACTGCCTGCCCCTCTGAAATTGTGTTTTTTAAAATCGAGGATTGCTTTGAAAACTAAAGTGCTTTGCCGTTTCTGATTTTTGTAAACTCGTCTTTCTTATTTAAAAATCTATATTTTCATAGTAATGTAATAGCTCAAATTTTGCAACAAACTCAAATAAACTGGTTCTGTTGCCAACAAAGCAGGATATCATTTTATGGTAACTGTCAGATGTTAAAGGAGAAGATTATTTCCTAATTAAATTGCCTTGCCAAGAAAAAGAGATATAAAGGATCATAGTGTCTTCTAAATTTGCTATCCACTTTTCCCCCAATCACTGAAGCAATGTTTTCCATTGTAACAAAGAAAATAAGGCAAATTTACGAAACTTAATTTTTAAATATGTGTTTACAGAATGTCTTGATGTTTTGGATTTAACATACTGGGTACCGAAATAGCAAACCTTAAAAAGCAATACTTTACACTAACAATTCTAAAAGAATGCATTGAATTCTCTATGCTTGTTGCTGGGGCTATAGGTCGCCTTAAAAACTACAAAGCCATTGCTACAACAAATGCCTATTAGACTGCACTGGGTGTGATGTTTAAGAAGCATACTGAAAGCTTCTCTGAATTAATCTAAAACTTCACAGTCATTTTCCTGCAAAAATAAGATTATTTGGCAGCCACAGCTAGGAACAAAGGGAAGAAATATAAAATTCAACAAATTCCCTTGACCCCTTCAGGTCAGTTCACCAGCCAGGGAAGTACCGGAAGGAAGGTGTAAGGCATAGGCTGGGTGGTGGGAGAGGGGAGAGGCCTGGGGGCTGCTCTGCAAGTCTGGAATCCCAACACACAGCTCAAGGGCACCTCAACATTGAGATCTTTGGCATTCACCTCAGGGTCAGGCCAGAAAAGAACCCCAAGGGCACATCATCAAATCAAAGACTACCAAAAATCTATCCCAGTAATATTTATTCAAAAGCTGCATCTAGGAGGAAACATACATACACATGCATACATATACAGGGACTTTAACGTTTATGTAAAACTTCCCTAAGATGTTCTTTCAAAACACAGAGAAATGTTAATTTTTCTCTTTCTTTCTTTCCTTTCTTTTTTTTTTTTTTTTTTTTTTTCTTTTTAAGAAATGGAGTCTCACCAAGTTACCATGTTGCCTATGTTGCCTGGTCTCAAACTCCTGGAATCAGGCAGTCCTCACTACGGCCTCCCAAAGTGCTAGGATTACAGGCACAAGTCACCTCTCTTGGCCAATTTTTCTTCATTGTAACCATAGACATTCAGTGACAGATTTTTAAGTATCACTGTGTCAGGCGTGGTGGCTCACGCCTGTAATCCCAACACTTTGGGAGGCCGAGGCGGGTGGATCACAAGGTCAGGAGATCGAGACCATCCTGGCTAACACGGTGAAACCCCGTCTCTACTAAAAATACAAAAAATTAGCCGGGTGTAGTGGCGGGCACCTGTAGTCCCAGCTACTCGGGAGGCTGAGGCAGGAGAATGGCGTGGACCCGGGAGGCAAAGCTTGCAGTGAGCTGAGATCGTGCCACTGCACCCCAGAGCAAGACTCCGTCTCAAAAACAAACAAACAAAACAAAACAAACAAAAAAGAACACTGGGTCAGATTCATAGCTTCTTTATCTGTTGTGTTCCAGAAAATGGTTATCATCCAACTATCCAAGAAACATTCTTGAGTCTCCTCTAGGTGTAGGGGGCTGTGCTAATCACTTAAGGATATATAAGAAACTCATGCCATGTCACCTCACCCAAACTGTAGCTATAGCAGTCTCACAGTCCTAGCTGCCATGTTCTGCCCCCTTCCATCTATCCTGTAGGTGGTACGGTAGACCCACTCTTCTAAAATTTCTTTTTAATCATGGTATCCCCTGCTCCATTACAGGATAAAGGCCATATTTTGCCACAATGTGACTACGGTCTGACTTTCTAACCTTATCATCTATCTCTCAATCATAGAATATCAGTCCTTCACTTCACTGTGATTGATCATTTAGGGCACATAATTATGCCTAAGCCATTACCAGTCAGGAAGCAAAGTCACACAAAGACTGACTTTAGCTAAGATGTCTCAACCCTTCAGTTATATTGACATTTGGGGCCAGATAGTTCTTTAACAGGGTGAGGATGGAGGGTGAGGCTGTCCTGTGCATAGTACGATGTTTAACAACATCTCTGGCCTCTACCCATCAGATGCCTGCAGGAAACACCAGTTGTCACAACCAGATATGTATCCAGACCCTGTCAAATGTTCTAAGGGGTAAGGAAGACTCATCCTTGATTGAGAACCACTGGCTCTAACAAACAGATCCATTTCCTGAGGTGGAAAGAGGTAGCCTCCCTTGAGTTATGTGTGCTTCCTTCGAAGAGGGACAGAGACCTGACCCAAATCAGGATTTTCATAGGGAGGAGGAAGGGGAAGTAGGCAATGTCCTTATCTTCATGGAATTTGTCATCTGGGGTGAAGGGGTAGAGAGACAGCCAAAGCCAAAGTTAAGGTGCAGTATCATAAGGATGATTGTAGAGTTCTGCACAGGGTTCACTGTGGTTGCAAGATTTCCTTTCTAAATCATACCAGTAGTTCGAAGTAAGTTTCCTAAGGGAGGTGAGGCCTAAACTGAATTTGTGAAGAATGAGAAAGAGTCAGCAATTTGAAGGAGGAAAGGGGCCTTCTGAGCAGAGGCAGAGGCAGATCATGAGCTAGGAAATTTGACTGATGACTGATGACATCCAGATGGTATAAGAAAATAAAAACCCTGGGTCAGAACCTGATTCTTGGGTTCTGTCCCTGGCAAGTATGCCAAAGCATAGTCCCTCAGAGGATTTGCCCAGTAGAAGAGGATGTACTTTAGACATAGGATTTTTCTTCTCCCTCAGCTATTTCATTCTCAAGTATTTCCTGAATATAGCTAACTGTATCTCAAATCTATATATTCCTGCAACTTCATCAATTTTTGGTCAGTGTCGTTGCTTGGGGTAACCAGTTCCATGAGTTTGAATTCCAGGTAAAAGGTTAGTAGAAAAGTGGTTAGAGCCAGCTCTATGTGGCCTTGGATAAGTCATTTAACCTTTTAGTCTGTTTCTTCATCTTTCAATAGGAGTTTATACCATAGTGCCAAATTGTTGTGTTATGTGAGACTGTGTACAGTGTTTAGCATATAAGTTAACATTACATATACAGTAGCAATAGGTATTATAGACTGCTTTATAGAACAAAACTTATATGATGTTTCCTGACGGACCCCGCCTCTCCTTCTGGCCTCACCTCTTGTCCTCTCTGGTCAGACTGAATGAGGGCACTTCTGCAGTGAGTTACACTGTTGCACAACCCTTGAGCCTTTCCACATGCTATTCCTCCTGCTGGAAGGTCCCTTTCCCACTTCTTCAATTTGCTAACTCCTGCTCCTTCTCAAATTCAGTTTAGGCATCACCGTCCTTTTAAGAAACTTTCTTTGAACTATTGATCTCATTTAGAAAGGAGTCTTTGTGGTCACAGTGCACCATGTACAGAACTCTACACTTGTCCTTATCACCCTACACCTGAACTTGGACTTTATTTTTCTGTCTTCACCACTAGACTATAAATTCCATGAAGGAACAGATTGCAGTATACATTGTTCATCGCATATGTAACATCCATTATCCCTTTCCTTCTCCTTAATGAAATCTTGATTTTTGTCCTCATCTCCATCCATCCCTATACAGCCTGCTAGATCCAGGGATGGTGACCCTGAGGAGTAGATTCTAATTATCTTAGCGAATCAGTGTATTGAATTACTTAGATCTGATAATGGGCTAATAAGCAGGTGACCTAAGTTCAACCAATCAGACTGAAGGGAAAGATTTATACTTCATGCTTAAGAAATTTGAATGCTATTATTAAAGTAATACAAAACTATTGAAGAAATGTAATCTGAAAGTGATATGACAAGATTTTTTTTTCCAGGGAAGGTTATTCTGAGAGTAATTTGGAGGATGGATTTGAGCATGGAGAAGGGGCAGAATTGAGGAAATTAGTTCAATTTAGGAGAATATTAGAGCAATTCAAGTGAGTAATTATGAATGGCCCAAATTAAGATAGAGGCCATGGGAAAGGAAAAGAGGGAAGGAGTCAAGTTGCATTATGGAGGTAGAATTGCAGGACTCATTATGGGTTCACAAAGCATGGCAGATTAGCTCGAGAAAAGAATCTAAGATGATTCTAGATTCTGGCTTTGTGACTGCTTGGATGATGATGGGATTTCCTAAAACAGAAAATACAGGAAGAAAAGTGCCTATGGGAGGATCAGTGGGTGACACTGAGTTCAATTTATACCTGTTGAGTATATAACCCACATATTCAATGATGTTCCAGTAGCTATCTTTGAGTAATTCTCTTATCACCAGCTCCCATTTCATCATGCTTTCTTCCTGTTATGGGCTGAATTGTGTACCCTCCTCCCACACACCACCCCCAAAATGTACATGCTGAAATCTGAACTCTCAGTACCTCCGACTGTGACTGCATTTGGAGATAGGGTCTTTAAAGAGATAATTAAGGTAAAATGAGGTCATATGGTCAGGCTCTAATCTGAAGTGACTAGTGTCTTTCTAAGAAGAGATTAGGACACAGACACATACAGAGGGAAGACCACATGAAGACATGGGAAGAAAGACATCTAACACCAAGGAAACCAACCCCAGCGACACCTTAGATCTCAGACTTCTAGTCTCTAGAACTGTAAAGAAATAAATGCCTGTTGTTTAAGTCCCCCGGTCTGTGGTACTTTCTTATGGCAACCCTGGGAAACTAATAGACCCCCCTTGCAGCAAGCATGTGGAAGAGTAAAGGATTTGTACTATTTGCATTTGTCATAAGGTTTCGGATATGACTTCATTTTACCTTAATTCTCTCTTTAAAGACCCTATCTCCAAATGCAGTCACAGTCTGAGGTACTGAGAGTTCAGATTTCAGCATGTACATTTTGGGGGTGGTGTGTGGGAGGAGGGTACACAATTCAGCCCATAACAGGAAGAAAGCATGATGAAATGGGAGCTGGTGATAAGAGAATTACTCAAAGATAGTTACTGGAACATCATTGAATATGTGGGTTATATACTCAACAGGTATAAATTGAACTCAGTGTCACCCACTGATCCTCCCATAGGCACTTTTCCTGTATTTTCTGTTTTCTACAAAACAAAGTCTGAGGAAGAGCCTGAAGCTAAGGAAGTTATATGTCCATGGCTTTACCCAAACCCAGAAGGTCGCTTACATATGTGTATAAAAGTTGAAGTCAGGAGGGCTCAATTCAAATTCACGGCTCGTTTTTCTCAGAACAGCATTCCAAAACACATAAGGGAAAGGAAACCGATTTATAATTGACCCTGTCCACTTTCAAGTTTCCAGCTGTATTTACACAGCTGCTGAAGGCAGCACAGATGAGAGATTCTCCCCTTCACCACTGAGAAACCCACACCAAGAGTATGTTCAGCGCCTTCGTATTAGAGAATTCAGTAAGTCTCAGGGAGGAACACAAAATATCAAGAACTCAGCCATCGACGTTGGGGATGCTGACAATGAGAGGAGGAAAAAAAGATGTAAGCTTAGCAAACTGAAATATGAATGTAAAAGCAAATACAGGAGGACTTACAACCTACATAACTCTAAAATATGATGAACAGTGCATTTAAAAGATAAAGGACAAATGTAAGAGATGAGGAACGTTTGAAAATTATAGTGCTCTCAATCTTGTATTTTACTCAACATCTGGAAATAATTGTAAATCCCTGGAAAAGTAAAGTTTGTCCTCCTGGAGGTGAAGAACAAGGAGGTTGTTGCAGAAACAAAGAGATAAATGAAAGGAATGTCTCAAAGGAAGATTTATCCAGATTATCCTACCACGCAAAACAGACCATATGAAACATATTTTAAAATTATCCTTCTGCTTGCCTTAAAACTGATCTGCATCGTGGTACAAAACTGTAAAAATAATACTGGTAGTTAATGCTGTTCTAAAACAAGAAAAAGAATTATTTTAAAAACCCAGTACGTCTGTGCGTGTATGTGTGCGTTTGTGTGAGTGTGTGTGCACACGCACATGCTTATTTGTGTTTACGAATTTGCTTTAACAAAGTAGAATGTTTGTTCCCCCCGGAAGAATTTTGAATTTTACAATTACAAATGGGTATTTTCTGTAACACTGGGGAAATGCAGAAACATGCTCTAAGAAGCTGATAACATATATACTGTTTGGTTATAGACAAGGTAGTGCTTGTCTTACCAACCCAGACGTGGATTAACAAAAAATACTTCTAGATTTACATATCCCCTGATATGATGCCATGGTTAAAACAAATTTCATACATACTAAATATAATTTTGAAGTTAACTCAAGCATCTTGACAGCTAAGTAAAATACTATCCTGTTCCATTGACCTTAGCCTCAGATCTTAGGATTCAATAGGGCCTGCAGCATCCAGGGTTAGGGTTTCAGGCACTCCATTTAGGCACCTTCTTCAGCTGACCACTAGTTGTGACGTTGCTTCAGTTCAGAGGCAGAGATAGAAGGAGGAGGTTGACCCAAAAAGAAAGGGCTGATTGAAAGCTGTATTAGTCTGTTTTCATGCTGCTGATAAAGACATATCTGAGACTGGGCAATTTACAAAAGAAAGAGAGGTTTAATGGACTTACAGTTCCATGTGGCTGGTGAGGCCTCACAATCATGGCAGAAGGCAAGGAGGAGCAAGTCGCATCTTACATGGATGGCAGCAGGCAAAGAGAGAGCTTGTGCGTGGAAACTCCACTTTATAAAACCATCAGATCTTGTGAGACTTATTCATTATCACGAGAACAGCACGGGAAAGATTTGCCCCCATGATTCAATTACCTCCCACCGAGTCCCTCCCACAACATGTGGGAATTCAAGATGAGATTTGGATGGGGACACAACCAACTATATCAAAGGCAAAAAATATTTCCCTTTAGAATGAGGTTCTTAAAAAAATAATAATGAGGTTTTTCTTTTCAAATGTTAAGGTAACATTTTCATTCTTGTAATGATACCCAAGAAGGTAAACCCCTGCCAGAAACTTCAGACATTAGATGGTATGGTCCCCTGGAATTCATAGAAGTACACACATAAGGAATTATGAAGGTGTTTGCTTTTAATAATAATTTCATATGTTTGTTGCACTTTCTAACTTATAAAAATATTTCAATATGTATCTCACAAGCTATGAGAACCTGATTTTCACACAAGCTATGAGAACCTATTTCACAGATGAGGAAGCAGAGGTAGAAAAAAATGAAGGGATTTACATAGGATCACAGCTCTAGTTAATAACACTGATTGGACTGTCTAAATCAGTAGTCTTCAACCTTTTTGGCACCAGGGACTGGTTTCCTGGAAGACAATTTTTCCATGGAAGGTTGGGGGTATGGTTTTGGGAGAAAACCATTCCACCCCAGATCACCAGGCATTTGGTTCTCATAAGAAATGCACAAGCGGCCGGGCGCGGTGGCTCAAGCCTGTAATCCCAGCACTCCGGGAGGCCGAGACGGGTGAATCACGAGGTCAGGAGATCGAGACCATCCTGGCTAACCCGGTGAAACCCCGTCTCTACTAAAAAATACAAAAAACTAGCCGGGCGAGGTGGCGGGCGCCTGTAGTCCCAGCTACTTGGGAGGCTGAGGCAGGAGAATGGTGTAAACCCGGGAGGCGGAGCTTGCAGTGAGCTGAGATCCGGCCACTGCACTCCAGCCTGGGCGACAAAGCGAGACTCCGTCTCAAAAAAAAAAGAAATGCACAAGCTAGATTCTCATTTGTGCAGTTCACAGTAGGGTTTGCACTCCTATGAGAATCTAATGCCACCACTAATCTGACAGGAGGCAGAGCTTAGGCAGTAACGCTTGCTCACCCACTACTTACTTCCCACTGTATGGCCTGATTCCTAATAAGCCATAGACCAGTACCAGTCTGCACCTTGGGGTTGGAGACCCCAGGTCTAAATCATGACTAGACTGCATAAGCCCTCATTTCTCATAAAGTTGCATTTAAAGCAGTCATCCTCCATGTACAGGCACTGTTAGCTCAAGAACTATATCGCCCATGTGTCAATTCTGTGACATAGGTATCGTTAGTATCCTTACTTCACAAATGAGAAACTGAGGTGGAGAAAGGTTAAGCCAACCCATTACTTAACATAGTGTAAGCAGTGGAGCTGGGATGTGAACCCAGCTCCACTGGAGAAGTTTGGCTCCAGAATTCTGTCTATTAACCGTCATGCTCACCTTCATTGCTGTGCCTAGAAGCCTAGAAATTTGCAGATCCAATGGACATGATTAGGGCTTCACCCTTGATATCTCTTTATTTCTTGGCTTCACTTGGTTCCCTTGGTTTCTTCTTTGACCTCTCCTTCTTGATTTTTTTTGCTGACTCATCTTCATTTTACTATCCATTAAATTCTAGCATTTTCCAGGTATGAAATGGTTCTTCAGGCAGAACAATTTGTAAAAATGGCACCTACACTTCCTAAATCAGCCTGTGAATTTTTTTAGGTGATTAATTTATTTCACAACTGGTTTTGAACCACACCATTTGCCATTTACTCCACCACATACTGATAATGAAATATTGTTAGAAAACAGAACTAAAAAACTGAGGTTCCTTCTCCGCACTTCACACATATATAATTATTTACATATTATTACAGTTCCTTTTAAAAGTGCACTTCATAACTTCAAGTTCATCTTGATTTCAGGGTTGTATATAGCCTTTTCATTCTAAATTACACAACTTGCTGGAGTCAAAATGTGTCCTAGTCATTTTTTAAAAAACATTGTAAAGTTTTACTTTGGTTGATCCTCAAAGGTATCATAATAAAACAGTAAGAATTTGACTCTGTGATTGGGAAGACCTAAGAGAATTCTGAGACTGTTCATATTAAAAGTTGAAATCAGGACAGTTCCAAGAAAAATTGTCAAGTTTCCATTTGCATGGATTTGCCTCATTTTGCACCAAAATGTCAGTGTCTTAAAACTTCCAGCTATAATCCCTTAACTGTGCCCTGAAGAGTTGAAAGGGTAATGAAAGGCCTCTGCTATTCATTAGAGAGACAAATCTTATGGTTAGAGAACCAAGAACACAAGCGTGAAGGCAAGGGCAATGTTACTCCCTCTTATCCACCTTCGGCTGCTTCCCACATTCCGAGTCTACTTCAGGTAGATATCCAAAAATCTCTCTTCTTGAGTCCTCTGCTCCCTTTGTCAAATAGGCCATCCTAACCCTCTGTCTCTTCCCTCTTTCTCCTGCCATCCCCTAGAGTTCTGCTGTTTCCTCCCCATAACCTCAGGTTCAAATAGTCAGTTCACTGATTTCTCCTCCATGGAACTGGGTTTCCTTCTGGTTCTGGTGAGGGAGAAGGGCCAAAGTCCCAAGAAAGGGTGGGTGAGTGAATTTTCCTCAGAAGGGCTTGGCAAGGAAAGCATTTTTTTCTTGGTCATAAATCATATGGGTGGTAATTCTTCATTGGTTGTTAAGTTCTGAAACTTCTTCATTCCTTCTGTCAACAAATTTACTTTGTACAGTTATACAGTTTTAAATGTCCTGAATTCTTTTTGTCTACTTTTCATAAACTGCAATTTACTTTAACACTCCTCCCACCCTAAGAATTTGAATGCACACGTGAAGAAAGCCTCAACTGGTAACACATAAATACATCTTCAGGAATCTAAGCAGTCAGAAATTTTGATTTCAACTTGAGTTAGGCTGATCTGAGGTTAGACAGAATATGAAGGAAGATTTTTATGAAAGAAATTAGCGAGATAAACTGGATTTAAGCTTTTAAAAGTTTACTTTCATGTTTTAAAGTCTGAGCACACTTTCAGTGATTTTCACAAAACGTACCATAAATTACCCCTCCCCACCAAAAAAAAAAATTTATTTTTAGTTTCTGAAGAATCTATGCACAGATGTAGTTCACTGGCAGCTCTCCCAAGTTGCTTAACAGCAGCAGAAATCTCTCTAACACAGACATCTTTCCCTTTGTCTAAGTGTCCACAGCACATTTCTACCTGAAGGACCCACAGGTATCATGAACTCAGCGAATCCAAAACTGGTTACCATCTCCCTTGGATAGCTGGGACTATTTTCTGTTCTCTATGCAAATGGTCTCACACCCATGTACTCCATCAAGGTGAAAACCTTCAACTCCCTCTTCCACTTGTCCCCAATTTGTGCTAATGCTGTGTGTTTTTTAAAAAAAACTATGGTTGCTTTTTGGTTGTTTGTTTTTTGTTTTGAGACACAGTCTTGCTCTGTAGCCCAGGCAAGAGTGCAGTGGCACAATCACAGCTCACTGCAGACTCCACCTCCCAGTCTCAAGTGATCCTCCCACCTCAGCCTCCTGAGTAGATGGAACCACAGGCTTGTGCCACCCTGCCTGGCTTATATTTTAATTTTTTTTTAAAGATGGGTCTCCCTGTTTTCCTTGGGCTGGTCTCAACTCCTGGGCTAAAGTGATCCTCCTGCCTCGGCCTCCTAAAGTGCTGGGATTATAAGTGTGGTCCATGGTGCCTAGCCTGTGGTACATGTTTAATATGAAATATAATGTACGTATTTAAAATTCTAGTTAGAACTATATCTATTGTCTTGAAGGATGTCCACAAGGATGTCCTTTTGTCAAGAGGGAAAAGAAATCTATAGGATAATATGCATATTACAAATCAGACTTTGTAAGATGGCATTAACAACAGTTTAAAGCAAAGAAACAAAAAGAAGCTGCCCCTCTCTGTATATCTGTGAGGTGGAACTGGTGAGAGAGTAGAGAACCAGGTGGAATGACATACCAGGGGGTCAACAGTGATAGCCTCAAGAAAATAGGAGCAGAAGGAGATTATAGATTTTACTTTGTGCCTTTTTGGTTTGTTTGATTTGTTTTGGAAGCACAACTTGCTTTTGTTGTTTGGCTTTTGTTGTTTGCTCTTACTATAATTTCAATTTTTATTTAGATTCAGGGGATACATGTGCAGGTTTGGTTATATTGCATGGTATTGAGGTTTGAGATATGAATGATCCCGCCACCCAGGTAATGAGCACAGTACCTTAAAGTTAGTTTTTCAACCCTTTCTCCCCTCTCTCTGCCCCCTCTAGTAGTCCCTAGTGTCTATTTTTGCCATCTTTATGTCCATGAGTACTGAATGTTTAGTTTCCCCCTGTAACTGAGAAGGTGTGGTATTTGAATCTCTGTTACTGCATTAATTTGCTTAGGATAATGGCCTCCAGCTGCATCTAGGTTGCTGCAAAGAACATGATTTCATTTTTTATGGCTGTGTAGTATTCTGTGGTTTATATGTACCACGTTTTCTTTATTCAGTCTACCGTTGATGAGCGTGTAGGTTGAGTTGCATGTCTTTCTACTGTGAATGGTGCTGCAATTAACATACAAGTATATGTATCTGTCTTGTAGAACCATTTGTTTCCTTTCAGGTATATACCCAATAACGAGATTGCTGGGTTGAATGGTAGTTCTGTTTTAAGTTCTTCGAGAAATCTCCAAACTGCTTTCCACAGTGGCTACACTAGTTTGTTTTCCCATCAACAGTGTAAAAGCATTCCCTTTTCTCTGCAGCCTTGCCAACATCTCTTGTTTTTTGACTTTTAATAACAGGCATTTTGACTGGTGTGAGATGACATCTCACTGTGGTTTTGATTGGCATTTCTTTGATATTAATCCTATATCTTAAATGGGATCCATCAAGCATTGGTGTAAGAATTACCGTGAAGCTTCCCCGATGGCCATGGTTACTCCCCATGGCACTGTTCCTTCATCTTCAATAAATATTTATTGAGCATCTGCTTGCTATTTGCAAGGCAAAATGCTAGGCACCAGTGTTAGAGCAGTGGACAAGATAGACCCCCACACTGTCCTAATGGAACCTAATTCTATAATTACAATCACAAATCCAAGGCACAAGAAAGAAATTAGCAAGCAAGGCATTTTCAGATAAAGGAAATTAACGACAACAACAACAACAAAATGACTTGGCAAAGAATGCCTGGGGGTACGGTGAGGAAAGGGGTATTTAGACAAGATCTCTTTGAGGCAGCACTTGAGCTAGGACCTGAATAAGAAGCCAAAGTTGAAAGATATTGGGGGAGTAGGGTGTATTCATCTGTCCTCATACTGCTATAAAGACATACCTGAGACTGGGAAAATTATGAAGAAAAGAGGTTTAATTGGCACACAGTTCTGCAGGCTGCACAGGAAGCATGGCTGGGAGGCCTCAGGAAACTTATAATATGGCAGAAGGCGAAGAGGAAGCAAACACGTCTTACTATGGTGGAGCAGGAGAAAGAGAGTAAAGGGAGAAGTGCTACACACTTTTAAACCTCCAGATGTTGAGAGAACTCACTTACTATCATGAGAACAGCAAGCGGGAAATCTACGCCCATGATCCCATCACCTTCTACCAGGTCTCTTCCCCAACATTGGGAATTACAATTTGACTGAGATCTGGGTGGGGACACAGAGCCAAACGCCAAACCATATCAGTGAGTATTCCTATCAGAGGGAGAAAGTAAGTGCAAAGGTACTCACACATGAATCCCTGAAGATGTTCAAGAGACAGGGAGGCTATGATTGAAATAATGTGACTGGACTATAGTGAGCAAGAGGAAAGAACAATCAATGTAAGATCAGAAAATTAGACTTTCTAGTTTAGCACTTATCATGTCTATTGTAAACCTTCTGCTGGCTTTGCTTATCACTAGACTTCAGGAGTATTTTTCAATTTTTATAACCCTAATGTCTGACACAGAATCTGTATATAAGTATAAAAGAATTCATGTTTTTCTTTCAAAAAGTGAGTTTACAGTGGCCAAATTGGTTCAAGATATTAAGGTTTTATCGACTATTTAGTAAATTAAATCAATATTTTAAAGTTACACAGAATTTGTGGATTATTACAAAAGGAAACTATAATTTCTCCATGCTGCAAAGGCAAGTTTTTAACTTTAGAATTCATTTGAGGTTTTAAAATTAGTTTTCCTAATCCTTAACCATACCTAGCTCAAGCTTGTTTTAGTACCAAAGTTGAAATTAAGTTGATGTTAACATGACTAGAGTTTAGGAATAAAAAATATTATTTGGTAAAAAAAAATGAATTATTATTATTATTTTTTGAAACAGAGTCTCACTCTGTCACCCAGGCTGGATGGAGTACAGTGAAACAATCATGGCTCACTATAGCCTCCACCTCCCAGATTGAAGCAATTCTTCGACCTTAGCCTTCCAAGTACCCTGGACTACACACACGCACCACCACACCTGGCTAATTTTTGTAATTTTTGTAGAGACAGGGCCTCACCATGTTGTCCAGACTGGTGTCTAATTTCTGGGCTCAAGCCATCCACCCACCTCAGCCTTTCAAAGTGCTGGGACTACAGGTGTGAGCCACTAAGCCAAGCTAATGAATTATTTCTAATTTCCTCTTCAGCAAGCAAGAGAGGAAGAGCTCCAGCTTAATTTGAATGAGTTCTTTCAAAACATTTTCTAAAGTTCATGCATGGAACTTTTCTCTCTTCCAGGAAACAAACATTCGATATAGAAATTTTGTTTTCCTCTGAAGAATAAAGTGTTCAAACTTATTCTTGTCTCATGAGGAACACAACAATATTTTGTAATTTTTTTCCTACAGCTATTAGGAGAACTGCAATGACACTTTATTTAGAAATAATAAAATAATGCAGAATGCTTCGCGTAGTAGGTAAAGACACATGAATGATGGAAGGGAAGAATAAAAGGAGCAGCTGTTGAGGAGGTACATTTTGAGAAGTAATATGTAAAGCACATTCACCTGTGAAATCTCTCTTACACTTCACAAATTCTTTGAGTTAGGCATTCTTTAACTCATTTTAACAGATCTGGGATTACTGAGTAAATACTCTGCTTGAGATCACACACAGTTAATAAATAACAGAGACAGGATTTGAAAGCAGAACTGCCTGGTGAAAGACTTCATAGTCTTTTACACACACACACACACACACGCACACACACACACTTCAACATTTATGCACGGTGGCTCATGCCTGTAATCCCAGCACTTTGGGAGACTGAGACGGGCGGATTGCCCGAGGTCAGGAGTTCGAGACCAGCTTGACCAACATGGAGAAACCTCGTCTCTACTAAAAAATACAAAAATTAGCTGGGCGTGGTGGCATGTGCCTGTAATCCCAGCTACTTGGGAGGCTGAGGCAGGAGAATCACCTGAACCTGGGAGGCGGAGCTTGTGGTGAGCCAAGATTGTACCACTGCACTCCAGCCTGGGCAACAAGAGCAAAACTCCATCTCAAAAAAAACTCCAAAAATCAATAGAATATTTAGAAGCAAGATTTTATTGTGCCATCAATATTTAGTATTTCCCTATCCTAATGCAAACCAAAAGTTACACCAAAGTCCCTAAGAAATATATGACTTCGATTTTAGCTAGAGAACTGAAGCAAAAAAACTGATTATAGAATGATTTTTTAAAAAATCCATTAAAAACACTTAGCTAACCAGTTGTTATAAATGCTACTATAAGATGCTTTCATTAGGAGAACTTTTAGAGGAAATGAAATTGTTAGGAATTCCACGATCTGTAAAACAGAGGAGTTGGACTAGAAGGTTCTCCAAATTCCTTCTAGTACTAACACCCTAAAACCCTATAACTCTAGAGCTTGAAATGTAATTACTGTGTGAAAATTTACAAGCGAGGTTTTCTGCTTAAATGTGATTCTTTAGTTGCCCTCATGCTGTGACTTGTAAAATTATCATCTCAATTACAGTATATTTGGCCAAGAGCATTATTTTTCCACTCTTGATAAATAACCAGAGGTGAGAGAATAGGTTTTTTATTTTTTTTAAAAAAAACTCTTCAGTAGTTTTGAAATATAATTCCTTTGTTATTTTTGTTCATCCTTGTTTCACTAAATTTATAGAAACAATTTTGAGATTTTCATCATTAATATACAAAACTTTTGTTTCAAAAATGTGATTACATTTTGACCCAAAAAATATTCCGGTTTCTGAAAGTCTGGAGGTTCAGCTGCAATCAGGACGTCATGGTTTGGTTTGAGGGAACATCTTTATGCACCTGAGGAGCATCCTCAGCCTGGCTCTACTAAAAGGAACAGGTGAGGTGTGCAGCCTCAGAGATGCGCAACAAGTCCTCTCGTTCAGCCCCTCCCCCCAGACACCAACAGGGATGCTGCAATCATAGCCTTCAACCCGGGCAAGCAGCATGTTTCCCATGAAGAACACAACTGGAGTTACTTTTGACTGAGCACCTGAAAGATGTTGTTTTCCTGAAGTGTTTTTTTTATTAATCTTCTTTATTATGTATTATTAATAATAGGAGTTTAATATAAACGATGCTGTGTTTCATAGCATGACAGCTTTGGATTAGGTAATGTTATCTTGTTACTAATGGTTACTGCTGCTTAGTTTCTCTTAAATAGCAAAATGATGATATTCAAATGTTCTATTTTAGTTTCCTTGTTTATCTGTATTCAACTAAAGTCAGCACAGTATTGATAATTCCAGAATTTTACTATAATGTAAACATACTTGTTCATACATCATCTATATGTCTCTAGCTGTGATCCCAACATACAATAGATTGTGCAAGTTATAGTGCATATAACTTTCATTCAATTCTCTGAGCTTTTATTTATTTATTTATTTTTTAAACTACTATCTTTGCAGGAGACTGAGCTTCAATTCTCTGAGGGAGAACCAAATAATGAGAGAAGAAAAGAAACTATTATCTGCTCAGCAGTAAAATATGTTCTGGGAAGATATACCTTAGGAGGGAGAGAGAATCATAAACATACATAAAAACTAATAAACACCTACTTCTCTAAAGAAGATGTAATAATTAGTATTTGGAGGTTACTAATTGGTCCTTGGCCACTCCAAGAAAATAGTGGTTGCACAGTGCTTTTATTTCACATAAACCAAGAATTAGCAGCTAATGTAATAGTCAAAATCTCTTTGCTCAAGAAATTAGAAGATGATTATTTATTCTACTGACGATATTTAACAATGAGGATTTATCTTTAATAAAATTTGCTGGAGATGATTGGAAATCTGTTGTTTTCAGTTGTGCAACAAAGATCTACAGGAATTTGCCTCTTGGAACATTATAATTAAAATTTTCATGCAAAAATGTCTCTATATTCTCTACAAGGAAGACTGTAGGTCCAAAACTAAGGTTTGAGATCATCTAAAGTTTTCCTTTACTAAAGTGGGTTATTTCTCTGTTCAAAAATATGTGCCTTCTATAGAGTGCCTAATATTCTTTCTTATTTTTTGAAAAACACTGTCAAGTCCAAATTTGGTTCTGGCACACAGAGTTTGATGTCTTCTGTCCCTGGTACCCTTCTTGTAGAGAAATCTTGTGGTGCTTAGGGCAACCCCAAGAGTTTAGCTTAGACCAAAAGACCACACTCCAGGACCAGGAAGACCCTTCAATCTGGGCTCTTACCCGTGGAGGAGGTGACACAAAGTATGCTTGTCCCTAGAGTTTTCTACCCTGATCTGACAATTTATAAACCACTTGACAAATTCTTGATTCAATATGTATTCCCAGAATTTAGACTGAAGCCTCAGGACAAAGAACTCTAGAAACATCATTGAACTAATCAGCATTGATTTAGTTCTCCTTATATTACATGTCCAGCATTATGCTAGGTACTGTAGATGACAGAGGGAAAGGAAACAAGGGAGGGAGGGAGAAAGGAAGGAAAGAAGGAAGAAAGGGAGGGAAGGAGGGAGAGAAGAAGGGAAAAAGGCAAATGATATTGTGGTAGGCAGAATAATGGCTGCCAAAGATGTCCACATTCTATCTCTATAACCTCCAAATATGTTACCTTACATGGTAAAAGAGACTTTGCTAATATAATTAAGGTTGCAGACCTTAAAATAGGATGATTATCCTGGATTATCCAGTTGTGCCCACCTAATCACACTTGGACCTTTAAAAACATAGAACCTCCCTTCAGCTGCAGCAAGAAGAAAGGCCACAGAAAGGGGAATGCAGCCTTTCAAACTGTGTAAACGAGTCAGTGTCCTTTTGTGGGTTTGGAGATGGAGGGGCAATATAACTGGCAGTGCAGATGGCCTTAAAGAGCTGAGAGAGGCTCCTGGCTGACAGCCACTAAGGAAATGGGGCCCTCGGCCTTTTAACCGCAAGGAACTGAATTCTGCCAACAACCTGAATGAGTTTAGAAGTGGATTAACTGCCAGAGCCTCCAGAAAGGAATGCAGCCCTGCTGACACTCTGATTTCTACCTTGTAAGGCTCTAAACAGAGGACCAGCATGGTGACCTGGACTTCTAATCTGCAGATTTATGAGATAAAATATGGGTGTTGTCTTTACTGCTAAATTTGTGGTAATTGGTTATGGTAGCAAGAGAAAACTGACACAAATAATAAATGTCCCTGGCTGCAAAGATTCTAATGGGGGAGAAAGTGAGTAAATGCTGTGAAGATGTGAGAAGAAATCTTCCTGAAGAGTCACACTAATAGTTTGATTTTGTTGTTTTCTGTTTTTTTCTTTAAGAGATGGGGTTTTGCTATGTTGCTCAGGCTGGCTTCTAACTCCTGGGCTCAAGCAGTCCTTCTGCCTTAGCCCCGAAAGTAGCTGGGAGTACAGATGCATGCCACCATACCAGGCTTTAACTTTAATTCTTTCAAGCATCATAGAGATATTACCATTTAGAACAATTTCTTAAGTCTCTTTCTATACCAATCCTCATTTTAAGGGCATTTTATGGGATATGCCAAAATGACCAAATCTTTAGGGAGCAGTGTGAAGTGAGTGCCTGGCAATCTCCCTGTGACTTGTGGGATGCCCTAGGGTAGCAAGAGGCAGTTAATTACCACATATAAATACTTTTCAAAGCTGAGCACATGATCCTAATGCAGAATCTTGCTAAGAATGCAAACTGCCTTTTGCTTCCTCGAGAAAGTTCACAATACAGCAGCTCTACTCATATTCTGTGTGTCTGCCAATTACTTTTACACATGCAGTCTTCCTTTCAGTTCTCCGGAGTATCAGGATTATTTGTAATAATCCAGAGATTATATTTAGAGCATAATTTTTAAATTCATTAATAATGATTAAGATACATCTTACAGGTGGCAGAAGAAGGGTAGACTAGGGCTTTGTAATATATGCTTTGAAAATCTGATGTGAAGAAAATATTCCAAAATATTCTCTCAACTATCAACAGAGACAGAAGACAAATAACCATTTGGGGGAAAATATTTGTGACTCCTATCACAAAGAAAAAACTTAATTTCTTCAATTTAAAAAGCATTCTTCTAAATCAATAAAAGGCCAAGAACCTAATAAGGGGTAAAGGATATTAAAAGATAGATCACAATAAAGGAACGATAACTGCTTTTCCACTTACGAAAATATTCACTATCACTTATAATAACAGACTTTCAAATTAAAACTATAAAAAGCCATAAAAATGGAATTTATAACTATTGGATTAACAAGTTTAAAACATTTGATGATTTGCTGTCATTAAGTATGAGGTGAATAGCCTCAAACACTGCCAGTAGCAGCATGTACCCGTTGAAACACTTGGAGAGCAATTTGGTCACAAAGACTCACATTAAAAATATACATATCCTTGGGCCAAGTAAATTCATGTCTTATACTTTCTCCTCTAGATAAATTTATATATGTGCAAGATAATTTATGTGAAGGGGTAATATTTGGAGGATATTTTGTTCCAAGCAAATGTTTGAAAATAACTTTCATTCTTATTAAGAGTGGGCTAGTTTAAATACATCATGGGAACATCAATGTAATGCTATGCAGCTGTTAAAAAGAATGATCAAAATTGGAACAACTATTTTGGAAAACTGTTTAGCAATGTTCACTAAAGCTAAACATATACCTACCTATTGCATGACCCCAGCTGCTCCTAAGTAGATGAAAAATAAATGCATATATCCACCAAAAGACACGTACAAGTCTGTTCATTGCAGATTTTTTCAAAATAACCCTTAACTGGAAACATTCCGGATGTCCATCAACAGGAGAATGAATAAATAGTGGTCTATTCATAAAATGAAATAATAGAAAACAACAAAAAGAATAAGCTGATGGAAACATCAGTTTACATCACAACACGGAAAATCATTCTGACATGTTGAAGGAAAGAAGGAAGGTACAAATATGGTTTCATTTATATGAAGCTCCAAAACAGGCAGAACAAATTGTAGTGATAGAAGTTAGACTAGAGATTTGCCCTGGGGCATGGAAGACCATTCTAAAGTGATGGAAATATTCTATATGATCTGAATGGTGTTTACATAGGTATATAAATACATAAAATTGGTCATGTGGTACCTTATGGTATACTTAAGACTGGTGCACTATATACACTTTCTAATTTAGGTTATGCCTCAATGAAAAAGTAAAGAAGGAAAAATAAGAAAAAGAATGAGGAGGAGGAGGAAGGAGGTAGAAGAGGAGGAGAAGGAAGAGGAGAGCAGCTGTATATGTACCCATATATGTAATCTCCAAGCTAGACTGTTAAGTGAAAGTATTTCTCAACTAGAGTTCCTCATTTGAACCACAGCTCACAGAACCATTATTTGTGACTATTTCCTCAATTCCTCCTCTATGGATGGTACATAATTAATACCATTCCTGATGCCTAGAAGAAAAGCCAATTTATTACATACAATGGATGTCTTAGAGTATGAGAATTTAATTCTCGCAAGGAACCCCCACTGAGAATGTTTATGTCTGCTACAGAGTGTGTGTGTGTGTGTGTGTGTGTGTGTGTGTGTGTTTTAAGTACGTATTTATTATGAGAATCTAACAGTAGTTGTCTCTGGAAAGGAAACGAGGTAGCTCACTTTTCAGTGTGTGACCTATAGTACAATTTAAATGTGTACTGTGTGCATGTAAATACACACAAATTTCTCCCTAAATGATACATCAGGAATGTAAGAGAGGTGAGAAGTCTAGGAGTAAATTTGACAATGCTTCAGTGTAGTTGCACATTAACCATTATGTGTACATTTGTGATATTCAGTAGCAAGAGTGTTTTGAGCTCAATTTTTAAGTCCAAAATGCTATTTATGTAACTTTGAGTGATCTAAGGAAGAAAAAGCAATGTTTTTTAGGGCATGGTGCATGGTTTAAGACTTGCAAAGTTCTAGAAATTATAGGTGTGGAGAAAACAAGGGAAATGTATCACAGGCATAGCTAAAGTATGACCAGGTCCCAGTTATATTCTCCTAGTGGGTCCCATCACTTTCTCCATCTAGTCCAATGGTGCTCTGATTGCCTGTGTGATGGCTCACATGAAATAGGTTGCTGATTGAGATAAATAGGGTATGGGAGGTCCAGGAATTTCATTGTTTTGCCGGTAATTTTAAACGTTAAACAGCAAAATATCACAACAGCCTCTCTGTTTTGCCTGTATGTAGAACAAGCTAAAGAAAGCCCAAGAAACTGAAACCCGATGGCAGAAATCATAGGATTTAGTACAGAATGATTTAATGCACAGACACAGGCATACATCAGAAGTGGGAGTGGTCTTGTCAAGCAGAGGCAAGTTGCACAGCACATTAAACTCTTCATATGCTAAGAGAATTGTCCTAGAATTTCCAGATACATTTGTAATAATGCAGATAACAAAAATTACTACTATAAGTGGTCTGAGATTTATTGAGAACATCAATGCATGTGCCAAGTGTTTTATATGCATTATAGTGTTAAATCTTCACAACATCCCATTGAGGTAAATGTTGTCATCCTCATTACAAATGAGGAAACAGAGGCTCACTGGGTTTAAATAGTGTGCTTAACAGTTCGTGAGTATAGGGCCTACTTCCTGTCCTCTAAACCATGTCCTTTTTGTGTATTTCATGGTCAATTGTCAGTAGTATGAATTCCTTATATAAAGAATTATACATGAAGCTTTGCATGGAGTAAAACTCCTTATTTAATTGTGATGTAGACTTTTCCCATACTCCATTACATTTCTTAATTTGCTAATGTATTTCACTCCATTTCTTGAAATGGGCACATGTTTTTCAGTGTTGCTTTACAAGTTTATTTTTGTTTGTTTGTTTGGCTGTGAGGCCCTAAAGAGCAGAGATTTCTTCAGAAAGTTGACACACAGCATATTCTTTAACATCTTGCAAAGCTCTCCTATGAAGCTCCCTCAAATAAAATTCACTATACAGAGGTTACTACATGCAAAATATCTTCAGAGATACTTCAACAGAATATGATGATTTTTTTAAGCAAGTTCTTTGGTTACCAAGGATAGGAAGTTCACCATGACATTTCATTCAGTACTAAAGTATGTTTTATTTTTTTAATGGTCCTACAATATCATAAAAGAACATCTTGTAGCAACCTTTACATTGCAATCATACTTTATTGAAACTCCTTGATATATGAATCTTCACTACCCAAAAAAGAGTACATAAATAAATTAACTGTAATGAAAAAAAATTAAAACATATTCCTATTTTTCTTTCTCCCGTCCCATGTAGAATAATTTCTGTTCACTTGGCTGCAAACTAGCTGATGCATTAAGACAAGCTTTTTGCTCTGTTGTTGGGCTATCTCAGCAAGCCAAAAAGCAAGAGGTGCATCCACACCTCCTAAGGGGTTGGAAGCAGGAACTAGATGACTTTCTGGAACTTCACTTCTTTTCCCAGCTCTAGACGCCAGTTTGCATCCTGTCACACAGCTCTGCACCTGCTTTGTGCTTCTGTCTCTGCCAGGAGGTTTGCTTTGCTCTGCTCAGACTATTTTAGCTACTGTCTTTTAGTCCTAGTTCATTGTCCCAGGAAAACAATCTAATTGGATTAGTTTAAGCCTAACATCTACCATGATTCATGTAGCCATAAACAGGTATGTGGCGTCACATGTGCCCTCCCATTCACTGGGGCTATGAGAACCAGGAGGAGAGGCTTAGGTCAGACTCTCCAAGAAAGGGGTAAGGGCAGTAGTGAGAACATGACTGTGGAGAAACAAGTGGCAATTTGTATTATCGCTTCCCCATTAGAACCAATATTCTTCCAGAACCTGGCTACAGACTACTCAGAGAATATATCTTTCATATTTAGATGTTTCTACAAAGGCTTCTCCTGGGTCAATCCATTTCTGAAAGTTTATAGGACTTAACGATAGGCTTTGGAAAGGCAACTCAGACTCTGAGTTGTACAGTAGGAGAGAGGAAAAGAACATGGCTTACCTATTAAATGGGTATTTGAGGGCTCTCTCTTGATTAAATGGTGATTTTTTTTTTTTTTTTTTTGCCTCAGAAGTTCTGTTTTTAGGCATATTCATAATGTCTGAGGCTGAGGCTTTCCCTGAATGTTTTGGAAATCAGAGATGGAAAACTTAAGTGGATAGTGATGGCCGTGATCCAATGCACGCTAGTGCAATCCAGAGGGGGGAAATTGTCATTTTATACCACAACTGAACGGAACAACTTCTGCCTTCCCATGGAGAACACGGGGCTGGGAATGGGGCAAAATTTATTTAATTGAAGGAATAAATCTCTTCACTGTTCCTTTCTCTTGCAGAAAGAGATAGAGTAGGAAGAAAGAGTGACCCTCAGATTTAGATGGCATTTGGTTTAGCAGAATACATTAGTGGGACTTTGGATTTAAAAAGAGTCTATGCACTGAGTATGGTGTATGGAGATTTAGCAGAGCTAAAGTGAATTATTTTGCATAAGAAAATGAAAGGTATTTAAAGTTTTTGCTACTGTGAGAGAAGAGGCAGATAAGAAAATAGAGGGAAACAGGGAGAGAGGAAAGCTCTGGAACATAGGAAAGAGTCACAGAGTTTTCTAAATTAGGGGTTTCCAATATTCTGTCATTTGGCTACAATATAAATCCCACTCATTGCTGCAAACATCAGTCAAGTCAGTGTAACTGACTTGAAGGAGTATTTTTATTTGCTAGTATATGTTTGGTGGGGAGTGCATTTCATTGTGTACGTAAATCATGGAAGGAGGCTGGATTTCAAATCTTGTTTTGAGTGGTAGAGAATAGGGAAATAATATGAAGCACAGTTAGACAATTCACTAATGAAAATAACAGAAAAAGCAGGAGCTAACAGTCATAGGTGATTTGGAAATCTTTTAAATCCTCACTATTGCTTTTTGCAGCAATTTTTACATTGCAAAGGCGGCCACACCACTATATAACCCCTATCCCATATGCTCTTTTTCCGATGTAAAGTTGACATTGCCGTCAAGAGATACAGTCTATGTTCCTTCCCACAGACATATTTTTTTAACTTTTATTTTAAGGTCAGGGGTATATATGCAGGTTTGTAACGTAGGTAAACTTGTGTCATAGAGGTTTGTTGTATAGATTATTCTGTTTTTAACAAACAACATCTTTTCTTAGAAAACTTAAGTTCAGGGGATTGTTATATAGGTAAACTTGTGTCGTAGGGGTTTGTGGTATAGACTATTTTGACATCCAGGTATTAAGCCTAGTACTTATTCGTTATTTTTCCTGATCCTCTACCTCCTCCCACCCTCCACTTCTGATAGGCCCCAGTGTCTGTTCGAATCTTGCAGATCTTTGTAAGAGCCTTGACCAATAGAATGGGGTATAAGTGAGTCTGCATGGTTTCTGAGGCTTGGTCAAAAAAGCAACACGGCTTCTGTCTGGCTCTTTCTTGCTTCCTCTCACGATGCCTGCTCTTGGAACAGTGCCACCCCTACGTGAGGAAGTCCATGCAACATGGAAAGGCCATGTGTTTGCATTCTGACCAGCAGCCCCAGCTGGGCCCCCAGCCAGCATTAACCACTAAAAATGTGGGCAAGCAAAAGTCTTCTGACAATTCTAGTTCCCAGTCTTGGAGATCTGCAGCTGAGAGGCCATACATCAGGCAACACAGGCAGGCCATCTCTACCGTAGCCTGACTGAATTCCTGACTCAAAAGAAACTGTGGGAAATGATAAATAATTATTGCTTTAAGCCTCCACAGTTTGGGATAATTTGTTATGCTACAATAAATAAATAATACATCCTCACTTCCAGGATCTTTGGAAAAAATAAGAACTTTGTGATGAAATTTGGACTAATTCTATTTAAAGCTTAGAGACTTGGGTCATATCCATTTGCATGGCACTTTTTAGATTTCAAGTACTATTCTTTGTACTTCAAGGGTTCTTTAGCCTGAAAGACAAAGGCTATCAGGGCCAAGAAGAAGTGGGGGAGAAGTTAGTTCATCTTTCAGGAATAAAAAGGCAAACTTCAAGGATAGCCAGTGAGAAAACAAGTGGCTTGACACACTGAATAATTCCTCTAGATTCAGCTATTTACTAACCATGTAATTAAAAATTTACTCTGGTTTTTGCCTCAGTTTCTTCA
The DNA here is from genome assembly GCF_008728515.1 of Papio anubis. Classification (NCBI taxonomy): domain Eukaryota; kingdom Metazoa; phylum Chordata; class Mammalia; order Primates; family Cercopithecidae; genus Papio; species Papio anubis. The sequence continues at coordinate 104,636,962 of NC_044980.1, forward strand.
TTTGCAAAATGAGGCTAATTATGTTTATAATGATAAGGATTTACAGAGAAAATGTATGTAAAGTTTTTAGCTTTGTGTCTGGTACAAAATAAGCATTCTATAAATGTCATTAATAATATGCTTAGCATAGCACCTAATACTAGCTAATGGCTTAATAAATGGTAGCTGTGATTAGTGTAGTACTCCAAATATTTGCTGTAACATATTAACCCATATCACTAAATTCCTTGGCTAATGTTCCTGGAATATCCACATGTAGAGGACAAAAAGTTCTGTAATATATGGAATTGGCAACTTATCAGTGTGACTAATAAATTCATCATAAAATTGAACCCATTCAAAATGTCCTAACCTAAAGCTCTTTGTTAGTTATCAGCCTTAAAAGGCATTGATTCATCTCTGCGTGTGTTGGAGTATAAATGGTAAACCTCAAAGATGTGATCATATATTCTGCCAACCTTGGAACAAATTCATAACTTGGAGAATCTGTGTTTCAAATTAGACTCTTACATTTTGGGTATTTAATTTCATTTATACTTAACTATATGAAACGTTTGACTCTTCTGTGAAATAGAGCTGAAAATAGATTCTCTGGGCATCTGATAGTTCTAAATTAACTCTAAATATAATATTTTGATGAGTAAAACAGAGAAAAACCAGAATTTTCCCATAAAATACACAATAAGTAGCAAACTCAAGTAAGTGGGTATAGGACAACAAAGAACCACATGGCTTTCTTTTTTTTTTTTTTTTTGACAGTCTCGCTCTGTCATCCAGGCTGGAGTGCACTGGCATGATCTTGGCTCACTGCAACTTCTGTCTCCTGGGTTCAAGCAATTCTCATGCCTCAGCCTCCTGAGTAGCTATGATTACAGGCATGTGCCACTACACCTGGCTAATTTTTGTATTTTTAGTAGAGACGGGGTTTCGCCATGTTGACCAGGCTGGTCTCAAACTCCTGGCCTCAAGTAATCCACCCACCTCAGCCTCCCAAAATTCTGGGATTACAGGTGTGAGCCACTGTGACTGGCCCCACATGGCATTTTTAAATAGACTTCTTTCAAGCTCTGAGTCAACTCATGGTAAGAACGTTTCATTGTTCCATGGTATCAGAAAGAAGCAACCCTCCAGACTATAGGTGACACTCTCAATAGACTTATCAACTACATAGTCACAGTAGTGACTCAGCCTCCCAAAGTTCTGGGATTATAGGTGTGAGTCACTGTGCCTGGCCATACATGGCATTTTTTAATAGACTTCTTTCAAGCTCTGAGTAAACTCATGGTAAGAATGTTTCATTGTTCTGCAGTATAAGAAGCAACCCTCCAGACTATAGGTGACACTCTCAATAGACTTATCAACTACATAGTCACAGTATCTCCCCTTAAAATCTCTATGGGCGCTCTTGTCATGAGTGGACTCTTATCATGAGAAAACGAGCAGGGATGATGTACCTACTCCCTGAGGTAATTTGTGTTGTGTATAAATTCCTGCTGTAGCAAATTTTGTAATCTGAAATTTTAATTTCCTTAAATGGTTAAAAATCTTCCTAAGATTACCTCATATATTCTACATGTTGGGGAAAAGATACACTAGGTGATTATTTGGCTCAAGTATTCAATTCAAATTGTCAGTTATGCTTAACTTTATCACCCAGGTGGACTGCAACAAAATGAAAGTTAGTGAAGATGTCTGTGGGGAACAACTTTGCATTATTCCTGATCTCAAGGAGGAAACAATAAGCCTTTCAAGCATGATATCAACTGTAGTTGTTTAAGCATGATATCAACTGTAGTTGTTTCATTTTGTTCTGTTTTATTGATGTCCCTTCTCCATTCAAGGAAGTTTCCTACTATTCCTAGTTTGCTGAACATGTTTTAGCTTGAATGAGTGATGAATTTTGTCAAGCATACAAACATCTACTAAAATAATCATGTGGTTTTTCTCCTTCATTCTATTAATATAACTGCTTGAGAAATTTGCTAATTTGGTTTTGTAAATATGTGTCTACCTTTAGAAAGAGACTCTCTCTTACTCACCTTTTATCCCTAAACCTGGCGTGTTTAAATGAATGAATAATAAATGTTAAATGAATGAATAAATGACCCTATGCATATAAAAAATCTGTGGCCTTATATTTCTGTTTGCTAATTATAAGACCTTCCTATACAAGTAGTGATAACCTCAGTAGTAGTAATCTGCATGACAAACGTAAGTTTGTAATCTGCATGACAAGTGGTAATCTGCATGACAAACGTAAGTTTGGGAAAAGACTTTATCTTTACGTAAGATAAAGTAACTTAAACGTAAGTTTCCCAAAATTACGTTTGGGAAAAAAAAAATTTTTGCTTTTCATTTAATCATATAAAGTTCAGTTGATATATACGTGGGGTAGAGTGGGTGGATAGTTCAGCAAGAAGACTCTGCTCCACAAACAATCTGGAAACTCAAACTGATAGAAGGTTTGCTATTTTCTGCTCGGGGCTTTTGATGTTATCCTCAGCAAGAAAATACAGCTAAGCAATGGGCTTACAGGAGGTATAAAGGATATTGGATTTTGTTTTTTAAGGCTAGGTCCATAAGTGGTATGTTTAGTTTTGTTCATATTTTACTGGCCAGAATTCTGTGGGTATGCCTGTGTAGATGCAAGGAAAGCTGGGAATGTAGTCCTAGCTGGGCAGCCTTTTTCCTCTAGAACTACAGTAAAGCAAAGAAGCATGAATCTTTGGCGGGCAGTTAGTTATCTTTGCCTCATATGGGGGAAAATAAAGCAATATTTATTAGGAACTCATTTAAGGTAAGGGGCTACATGTACGCTATACTTTCTTTGATTTGTTATAATGCACGTTTCTCAAACTATGTCCAGCAGAGCATTACTGTTTTACACCATTGATAGTTTTTGAGAAGTAGGTTCGCATGGCCAAAGATGTTGAAGAAATATTATTTTAAACATATTTTAACAAGTTTATTTTTCTTCAGGACTTCTCAAGGTCCTTAGTGTATTAATATGCATTTTTGACTCTCCAAGAATGAACAGAATATAAAGCATTTCCAAACCTTATTTGGCTGCAAATTACCTAGAGCACTATAGGACTCAGTTTGAGAGATTTTAGGAATATGGATATTTAAAAATAGCATTTAATTAAAAAGTTATACTTTTCAAGGTTCCCAATCATCATTCATTCCACTTATTTTTATAAAGAAAGTATGATGATTCTATCTGGGAAAGAAATTGCTTTCTACAAAGCCAGGCTGGGTGTGCTTGAGCAGAGGGGAGCTGTTCTAGCCAAGGGAAGGCTTATGTTTCCAGGTCTCCTGTGGTGCCATCCTTAGGCCTAGAGTTATAGAGTCATTGACTATCTTGCCTAGGGAGAACATTAAAGATGTATATGAACTGCAGCCCAGAATCTGTATCCTGTCTTGCCTGGAGAGAAAGAGGAGGAAGTCTTCCAAGCACCAATCCATCATTAGCATCCCTGTTTCATTTCTTCCTTTAGCATAGATTCTTTGGACCATAAAATATCCATCATGCTCTCTTCATTAAGGGAAGCATGGCTTTGTTAAACGCAGAGATATTCTACTCAGACAGGATTCATTTCTATCTTAAAATGGCTCTTTTATTTATTTATTTATTTTTTTTGAGATGGAGTCTCCTTCTGTTGCCCAGGCTGGAGTGCAGTGGTGTGATCTGGGCTCACTGCAACCTCCACCTCCTGGGTTCAAGCGATTCTCCTGCCTCAGCCTCCTGAGTAGCTGGGACTACAGGAGCATGCCACTACGCCTGACTAATTTTTTGTATTTTTAGTAGAGATGGGGTTTCACCATGTTAGCCAGGATGGTCTTGATCTCCTGGCCTCGTGATCTGCCTGTCTCGGCCTCCCAAAGTGCTGGGATTACAGGTGTGAGCCACTGTGCCTGGCCCAAAAATGACTATTCTTATATAAAGCTTTGGAAGCTTTGAAAGCTACTGTTGGTAAAAATATGTGCATACTTTGGTAACTCCAGAAATTATATGTATGAGTGATTTAGGAGTGGTGAGTTAATGGAAGGGACAAGAAAGAGGACGTGAAGTTGTATATACTTAGCATGTTTTATTAGATTGGGGGAAGTATCAATTATCCATAGCAGTGAATAAAAATGGCATGGAGGAAAGGATGAGAAAGGCAACAATGGGGCAGGAGCAAGACTAGAAGCACTCCCATGCCTTCCTGAGTTCCCATAGTTCATATATACAAACCGTAGCAAGGAGATGGATAAGGAGAGGGAATAGGGTTGCAGAGAGAGCATGGAAACAATAGCAGGACCTGGAAAGAAAAATGAAGAGAGGTCACTCTCTTTTTATCAAGTAGTTGTGGAGCAGGAAAAGGCTTTAAAGGCCACATTGTCCGATTTCCTCGAAAACAGCCTCTATCTTTCATTGATATTCATTCAGCTCCTGATCATTTGCTTCCAAAGACAGGGAACTTAGGCAGTTCTCAAAGTAGCTCATTCAATTTTTAAACAACTCTAATTGCTAGAGGGTTTGAGTGAGTTCTCACAAGATCCAATAGTTTTACATGGGGCTCTTCCCTCTTCGTGCGTCACTCATCTGCCTTTTGCCGCCTTGTGAAGAAGGTGCTTACTTCCCTTTCCTCCAGGCTTGTAACTTTCGTGAGGTCTCCCGGCCATGTGGAACTGTGAGTCAAATAAACTTCTTTCCTTTATAAATTACCCAGTCTCGGGCTGTTCTTTATAGCACTGTGAGAACAGACTAATACAGGGTTCTTATATTAGTTAAAATGTCCCGCAGTGCCTAGTTCTGTCTCCTGACCTCCAGAAAGATGTCTGAAAGTCTTCAACAAGACTGTCTTAAATATTTAAAGAGAGTAAGCACAGTAAGCACAGAAGTGCTAATTTTTTTCTTTTTCTTCTCCAAATATCGCCAAGCCTGTCACATGTTTCTCAGATATAAAGATTTGAGAAGCCTTTCCCACTGCTGTCACTTTCCTCTGGATATGTCAGGTATTCAATGTCCTTCTTAAAATTTAGTATGAAATAAATATGGTAAATGTATAATTTGTAATAAAGCTGTTGCATCTAAAGACAGCACTTTCAGGGAACTAGGATCTTTTGAGATTTATCAATGTTAATCTTCCTTGGGGAAGTTAAATGATCAGAATTTTGTATATTGGGATAGGAATTTTGTATATTGAAGTGGCAGCTGTTTTTCTGTAAAACAGTAAAGAAGCACATGAATCTTTGGTGGGCAGATTATTTTTGCCTTGGAAGGGAAAAGAAAGTTATATTTATTAAGTGCCTATTTAAGGTCAGGTATTGGGCTACATGTATGCTACCCTTCTTAAACTATGTCCAGCAGAGCAATGATGGCTTACACTGTTGATGGTCTTTGAGAAAAAGGTTGATATGGCCAAATAAATTGAAAAACAGGAACCAGTAGTAGCCACTAGAACTGTTAACTTAGGAAATGTCTCTGTCCTATATTCTCAACCCTGCTGGATACCCCTCCCTGTGCTTCCTCCCACATCCCAACAGGTTGTATTCTCTGCTCAAGGTCCGCACAACCACTTCTCATCTGACACTGGAATTTCCCAGTGATCTTAGTAGGGAAACATTCTGAAGCCACACACGCTTCAGCTCCAATGCCCAGTAGTTTGAAAGAGAGAATTATTGTTTAAAATTAAAACCAACCGCTGGATAATTCTTCCTTCCAATTGTTATTCCCAACAATGAGAAAGTAAACCATCTTATTGCTCTTTTGCTCCAGGCTTTGTGGGTTGGGAAGAAAACTAGAGTAAATGCGTCTTTGGAAATTCAAAAGCAAGCCCATGATAGAGTTGGGCATAAGCACTGGAGAAAGTTCAGTTATAATGGATGAGAGTTGGAGATATTCATAACTGACTCTCATTAGCATTATTATTTTTGCCACAGAAAGCGGAAACAAGTATTGGAGAGAGAAAAGAAAGGAGGGCTTGAAAAAAAAGGTGAAGAAACCAGGCATGTAGTTAAAGTCATAATTTCCAAATGCATTTTTTATTCTGCACGTTAGTCAGTAAAATATTTTTGAGCATGTTCTTCAAATATATGTATATTTCTTTTAAAATTTTGTAAATATACTTACTGATCTGATATCGGTAAAGCTTAAATTTCTTACGTATTTCTTACATTAAAAATAAATATCAGGCCAGGCATAGTGGCTCATGCCTGTAATCCCAGCACTTTGAAAGACTGAGGATGGGGGACTGCTTGAGGCCAGGAGTTTGAGACCAGCCTAGGCAACATTGTGAGACCCTGTCTCTACAAAAATAAAAAGAATTAGCTGGGCATGGTGGTGCACACCTGTGGCCCCAGCTACCTTGGAAGCTGGAAGATTGTTTGAGCCCAGGAGGGTGAGTCTACTGTAAACCATGATTGCGCCACTACCCTCCAGCCTGGGTAATAAAGCAAGACCCTATCTCAACAACAACAAAAATCCAAAGAAAAAAGAAAAGAAATATTAGCAAAAGTTCTAATATTGTGTTCTTGAGCCCAGTGGATTGTAATGCAACCCCTGATGGTGTATTCATCTTACTTTTGTAGGTTCAATGGGCCAAAATGGCCAAAATATTTATGATCAAAAATGTCTAATAGAAATTGTTTGCATTTCTGGTATAGGAAATCTTCCTGTATTCTCAATATCTTCATTAAATCTCTCATATATACAAATACTTTGGACGAAGTGTTGGGGGGTGTGTGTGTGTATTTGTGTGCATATATATGTGGAAATTAGGGAGAGAAGCTGAGCTGTGTCTTTGCTGACAATTGTGTGATGTAGAAACAAAAGACATATGGAACAATGAGAAATCCATGAAAATGAAAATTCAAGCCAGAGCATGAAGTCAGAACTGACTGGGAAGAACATAATTCAGTCTCACATGCACCCAGAATTCCTGGAAAAATCAGGGAGACAGCCAGGCGTTCACTTCACATGGAATGGAATTTGAATGAATTTGATTTGAATCTCAAAGGACAGGCACCATAGATAGTATCTGGGCTACATAATCACATTTCAAAAGTACACACATGGTGATGGTTAATTGTATGTGTCCACTTGACTGGGCAATGGGGCACCAGATATTTGGTCAAACATTTTGAGTGGTTTCTGTGAGAATGTTTTTGTATGAGATTAACATTTAGATCTGTGGACTGACTAAAGCAGATTGCCTTCCCTAATGTGGGTGGGCTTCATCCCATCAGTTGAAAGCCTAAAAATAACAAAAAGCTGACCCTCTCCTGATTAAGAGTGAGTTCTTCTGCATAATAGTCTTTGAACTGGATCTTCAGCTCTTCCTGCCTGATATCAGCTCTTTGTGGCTCTACAGCAGCTTCCAGCCTTCGGACTCCAAGTGGAACACTGGCTGGGAAGATTTTGGACTTGCCCACCTCCATAACTGTGTGAGCCTATTCCTTATTCTAAATCCCTCTGTGTGTGTATATAAATACGCATATACGCACATGTATGTGTGTGCATGTATATACATATATATGTGTATACCTGTGTATGCATGTGTGTGTGTGTAAAACATTGGTTCTGTTTCTCTAGGGAAGCATCATACGCATACCCAATTGAGCTTTTTTTCTTTCTCTTGACAAATTTCAGAAAAAGATGTTATTAAACACATTGTGGAAAAAAATTGACTTTGTTTTCTCAAACTACCACATTTAATGATGCATGTGGAAGTTTCCACTTAAACATATTTTTAATGTGTATTATTTCACCTAAATAGAGGCAGAGTAAAGGTCTATATTCATGTTTTATCTCCAGAATAAAAATTATTAGTGCTGCATGTACATTTTATGATAGACTTATCTTTGATAAATTTCCTAGCTTGATTTTATTAGGCCCATATTTTATCAGAGAAGCTTGGGGGCTCTAGGCAGGGATATGCCACTGTTTGCTCTTATTCATTTAATAACTGGTCTATACTTTCTCTACCATGGGTAAAGAACATAGACCCCCATGGTTGCTCTCATTGTACTTTCAGTATTGCCGTAGATTCTCTTTCTAACCTTGAGGAGGACTCTATTAATAATATGAGATTATTAGCAGCTTTTATTTACCCTCTTTGTCATTAATCTTTTGGCAAGAATTAGTCTTGAGCCAAACCACATGAGCTCACATGAAATTACTAACAGAAAAAATAGGCAAACAATTATAAGATCTTAGGGCTATAGGCAATGAAAGAGCTTCCTTGTAATGACATAAAACTCAAAACACATAAAGGACAAGATTTGTAGATTTGACATGAACAAAATAAATTTATATAGAGGAGAAAATATAAACAAAATTGAAAGGCAAATTGCACCCTAGGTAAACAACTTGCAACATATATGACAGCAATCAAGTAGTTTCTTTATATAGAAAGAACAATTATGAGCACATAATAAAATAAAGACCATGTTGATAGAAAAATGAGCAAAGACCACAGTTAATTCACCAAATCAGAACTACAAATAATCAATACACATGATAAGTTTTGAATTTTTCTTGTAAAGATATACAAATATCAGATTTTTTTGAATTGACAAAAATAAAAGAGAATTACAAAATCCAGACATCCTAAATATATGAAAAAACAGGAACTCCCATACCCTACTGGTGAGTCTTTAAGTCTTACTAAACTTTCTGGAGGAATTTTCACCCTATACTTCAAAAACCTTAACATTTTTTTTTTTTTTGTATTCATCTTGGTACTGAAATTCCTCTTCTAGAGATTTGTCTTTGGAAAATAATCAGAACAATTATACATAAGTATTTGTTAAGGAATGTTTACCTACTGGGCACAGTGGCTCACCTGTAATCCCAGTATTTTGAGAGGCCAAGGTGGAAGGTTCACTTGAGTCCAGGAGTTCAGGACCAACCTGAGAGGCAGAATGATATTATGCCTCAAAAATAATAATAATTTTAAAATGTTTCTCCTATCCGTGTTTAAAATTATAACAAGCTGGAAACAAATTAAGTGCAGAATAAAGAAAAGTAACTAAATGAGTTATGGTAGAGCCATACATTGAAACACAAAGCTGTCATTAAAATGAGGATCTAGTTATTCATTTATTGCATGGGAAGTTATTTAGGATATATTGTTAAGTACAATTGACACTTGAACAACACAGGTTTAAATCGTGTGGCTCCACTTATGTGCCTATTTTTGTTCAACCAAATGAGGATTGAAAATACAGTATACAACATTCATGGGATGCAAAACCACATATACAGAGGGCCAACTTTTCATATCTGTAGGTTCAGCAGGGCCAATTATGGGACTTAAGTATGCACATATTTTGGTATATGTGCAGGGTCAGGGAGGGTCCTGCAGCCAATGCCCCAGTATGCTGAGAGATGACTGTAATAGAAGATTATTAAATTGTTTATAGCAATTATTTCTTGTTTTTGTAACTGACAAATGAAAATTATATATTTTTGGAGTGGAACATGATGTTTTGATATATGTATGCACTGTGGAATCATTAAATCAAACTGATTAACGTATCCATTATTTCACATACTTACCATTTTTTTGTGGTGAGAAAATGTAAAATCTGCTCTCAGCAATTTTCAACTATACAATGCATTGCTATTAACAATAATCAACACATTATACAAGAGATTCCTTGAACTTATTCCTCCTAACTGGAATTTTATATCCTTTGACCAACACCTCCCCAGTCCTCACCGCCATCTTCTCCCCTGGTAACCATCAATAAACTCTCTGCTTCTGTAAGTCTGATTTTTTTTTTTTTTATTTTGACAACATTTGTGAGAAACATGACCTCATTTGGACACAAACTTGTTTGTTTGTTTGTTTTTTGAGACAGGGTCTCACTCTGTCACCCAGGCTGGAGTGCAGTGGTGACATGTCAGTTCACTGCGGCCTCAACCTCCTAGGCCCAACGATCTTCCCTTCTCAGCCTCCCAAGTAGCTGGGACTATAGGTATGTACCACCATGCCCACCTGGCTAATTTTTGTAGAGACAGGGTTTCGCTGTATTGCCCAGGTTAGTCTCAAACTCCTGGGCTCAAGCAATCTTCCTGCCTCCACCTCCCAAAGTGTTGGGATTACAGGCATGAGCCATTGCACCCTGTGACTTAAATTAAATGTGCTGTTTATTCATTCTTTTAGATATACTACCATTATCTCTGTATTAACCATTTAAAAAACTGTCTAATTGGGCTATGTTTCGAACTGCCTGTTTTATTGAGTTTGCCAGGTCTCAGACTCTGTTATCTGATTTTTAAAATGGGGATAAAATAGTTCCCACTTCAAAGGATTGTTGTAGGCATTAAATGAAAAAAGTCCCTAGAATTACCTGGTAAAAAGGAAACAGTATATAGTTATAAACTATCATCAATGTTGTTATTATCACATAAATAATTTGCTTTAAACCTAGGTGTGAAGAAACTATTTGTTTCTCTGGAAGAACAACTATATTAGAATATGTATATTTTGACCGGCTGACAATAAGAAATTCACATATAATTGATAGCTTAGAGCCCATTCTATAGCCCAGGTTTTATAATCATATCAGCTCTTGTAGCCTGCATGAATGTATACTAACCTGCCATCCTGACAGTCTCATTCTACTAGTCACATTTTTTTTATTTTCAAATTTGTGTTGTCTTATTTAGATTCTGATACACTGCCTTAAATAGCCTGTATAGAATGACACAGGCCATAGTTAAGAACAAATTAACCCACCTAACAAAGTGATTGGAAGAGGTTTAATATATGTTTTGTTATCAACATATTAAAAGAAAATAATTGTAAAGATTGTGTAGTTTAAACTTGGATGCACAATCAAAAATATATGGTTTGACTTCTTACAAAAGGACATGGTTTTAACAAGCCAAATAACAACTAGAATTTTCCTTTTGCAGGACCTATGTGCAAAAAGAGTGAAGAAGTTTTCTCAAGACACTTTGCTTTTATAAATAGTATCTATCATACTTCGAAAAAGAAAAATGGCTAGATGTGACAGAATCCGTAGAAAAAAATCATTTTGGCAATCTTTGAGCATCCAAAAATAACAGAAAGAAGAGAGAAGAAAAGACAGAGAGATGAGAAAATAGAAAGAAATTGGTTGAATTAAATGAACAAACAAAATTTATTTCTGCTGATGATTCAACCATGACTTAGCTTTATATGTGTCATTTCAAATGTGGCTGGCACTTGGTTAAATTGGCACATATTAAAGCCACATCAGGATGGGAAAATTTTTTTCTGATGACGTTTCTTTTTATTTGGTGGTTCTTTGTTATTTCTAGTTTTTCTGGCTCTTGGAAGTTGAACATCACTATGCAAAGGATACAGATGGGCCTTTGGAAGGAATAGGGGACATGTCGTACTAATTAAAAATTATAACCAGGCATGACAAATGACAGAACTCTCCACAAGTCACCCAGTAAACTAGGTGCTGTAAACTCTCAAATGAAACATGGGCATTTCCCAACTGTATTGTCTTTTTTACATTTTGAGAAGTGTTAGGTTTTAGGAACTGTGTAAGTCAGGCTCCTTAAGAGAAACAGAACCAATAAGATATATATAGATATATAAGAGGAGACTTATTATGCAAATTGGCTTATGCGATTATGGAGGCTGAGAAGTCCCACAACGTGCCATCTGCAAGCTGGAGAACCAGGAAAGCGGCAGTGTAATTCAGTCTGAGTCTGAAGGGGTAGGGGAGGAGCGATAAGCTGTAAGTCCTGGAGTCCAAAGGCCTGGGATCCAGGAGTTCCAATATCCAAAGGCAGGAGAAGATAATTGTCTCAGTTCAAGAAGAGAGAGAATTTACCCTTCCTCTGCCTTTTTCTTCTATTCAGGATCTCAACAGATTGGATCATGTACACCCACATTGGTGAGGGTGGGCCTTCTTTACTCAGTCTACTGATTCAAACGCTAATCTATTCTGGAGACACAGTCACAAACACACTCAGAGATAATGCTTTACCAGCTAACTGGGCCGACTTTAGCCCAGTTAAGTTGACATATAAAATTAACCATCACAGGAGCCCTCCTCACTCCCTAGCATAATGCTTTACACTCAATGAATGCTAAGGAAAGTTGATGGCACATATCTACTGTAAAAAATTTCTGACTGGGCACAGTGGCTCATGTCTGTAATTCCAGCACTTTGGGAGGCCAAGGCAGGAAGACATCTTGAAGTCCGGGGTTCAAGACCAGCATGAGTGACAAAGCAAGACCCTATCTCTATTAAAAAAAAAATTATAGCCAGGTGTGGTGGCATAAGCCTGTAGTCTCCCAGCTACTCCAGAGGCTGAGGGAGGAGTACCACTGGAGCCTGGAGGTCAAGTCTGCAGTGAGCTATGACCATGCTTAGCCTGGGTAACACAGCAAGACCCTATGAGAAGAAATAAAGTTAATGCAGTGTTTTCATTCAGAATTCGATATAAAAGTTCAATTGAATTTAAAACAATGAGATACAACTAAACTTCTGTCAGATTGCCAAAATCTAAAACACTCACAACATAAATGCTGGCAAGGATGTGGAACAACAGGAACTCTCATTCATTTTGCTCTTCAGAACGCAAATGGTGCAGTCACTTGGGAAGACAGTTTGACAGTTTCTTACAAAACTAAACATACTTTTACCATACAGTCCAGCCAATGGGCTTCTTGGTATTTACCCAAAGGAGTTAAAAACTTACGTCTCCATAAAAACCTGCACAAGGATGTTCAATTAACAGCAGCTTTACTTATAATAGCCAAAACTTGGAAACAACCAAGACTTCCATCAGTATGTACACAGATAAATAAACTATGGTATATCCAGACAATGGAATATTATTCAGTGCTAATAAGAAATTAGTTCTTCAACCATGAAAAGACACGGAGGAAACTTGCATGAATATTATTAAGTGAAAGAAGCCAATTAGAAACAAGTACATACAATATGATTTCAACTACATGCCATTCTGGAGAAGGCAAAACTGTGGAAACAATAAAAAAAAATCAGTGGTTGCCAGGGCTTTGCTAAGAGGTGAGAGGGATGAATAGGTGAGTACAGAGGATATTTAGGGCTGTGAAAATACTCTGTATTAAGCTATCATGAAGGATATATGCCATTACACATTTGTCCATATCCGTAGAATGTGCAGCACCAGCAGTGAACCCTAATGTAAACAATGGCTTTTGGTGATAATGATGTGTCAGTGTAGGTTCATCAATTGTAACAAATGTATCACTCTGCTGGTTGTTTTTGGTCACAGAGGCCGTTTTGCATATATGGGGGTCAGGGGATATATGACAAAATCCCTGTAACTGCCTCTTCATTTTTGCTGTGAATTTAAAGCTGCTCTAAAAAAAAAAAAAAAAAAAAAAAAAAGAAGCCTGAAAAATGTGATGTGAATAAATTGTCTTGGTCTTAAAACAGTTAACCAGTTTAAGTATCTTTGATTCAGGTAACATTGTAATGACTTATACAAAGGGACATTGATATTCTTCCATACTGTGTTTCTATTTTGTTTTCTTTTAATCTTTCTGCTTCATACAAATAAATGGGGAAGCATAGATGGATCATTACTAGATGCAAACATAAGAATAAATAAAATGAAAATGTCAGTGGCTAGGAAGTGGACTGGCTGCCTCAGGTGTATATTCTACTCCAGACTGTGATTCCTGTAGGAAACTTCAAGATGATTTTGCTGACTCTGCTTTACGAGGAAGGACTGCAAAGCAGAATGTAGTGGAAACTTGGCCTTCATTTGGCAAACTCTTACATAGTTTAGACAAATTAAGTATCTTTCTCTAAAAAAAGTCCTAGACTATTAGGTGATTTTATATTTAATGAAACGTAATTTCATTACCAAATAAATTGTTACCAATAAATTCTGAAAAGACAACACTCTTTCACTGTGTTTCATATCTACCTTTACTCCAGACAAGTGGACTATTAGCTAAGCCTTAGAAATGTCTTACTTACAAATAATTTCTGGAGTAAATAACACCCTTTGCCTGATTCAGAATTTATGTACCCATAAGTAACTGTGTCTTCTAGGCAGCCTTAAATCAGAAATAACTGGTATTAAGCCTAAGGTTTTATTTCTTAGTGGGAATATGAAGCCAATCTCAGACTTTCATGCAAACATTTGCTTATGCAATATAACAGCAGATTAAAAGCATATAGGAAATTTTGGCAGTAGAAATAGGAATACAAAAAAGGGAGAAAACAAAAGAGAAAGAATTTGAAGGAATTGTATTCTGGGATTAATTATCCTAAGGCAATTAGTCTTCTTCAACATGTGTCAACCCCACATGGGATTTAACAATGATAATGTCAAATTTTCCAGGAAACAAACACATCCCATGCTCATGGGTGGGTAGAATCAATATTGTGAAAATGACCATATTGCTAAAAGCAGTCTACAAATTCAATGCAATTCCCATCAAAATACCACCATCATTCTTCACAGAACTAGAAAAAAAATCTTAAAAGTAGTATTGAACCAAAAAAGAGCCTGCATAGTCAAAGCAAGACAAAGCAAAAAGAACAAATCTGGAGGCATCACATTACTTAGCCTCAAACTATGCTATAAGGCCATGGTCACCAAAACAGCATGGTACTGGTATAAAAATAGGCACATAGACCAACGGAACAGAATAGAGAACCCAGAAATAAAGACAAATACAACCAAGTATTAGTGAAAAGGAAACACTTTTACATTGTTGGTGGGAATGCAAACTAGTACAACAATGGAAAATAATATGGCAATTTCTTAAAGAACTAAAAGTAGACCTACCATTTGATCCAGCAATCCCACTACTAGATATCCACTTAGAGGAAAAAAGTCATTACACGAAAAAGATACTTGCACACACATGTGTATAGCAGCACAATTTGCAATTGCAAAATATAGAACCAGACCAAATGCTTATCAATGAGTGGATAAAGAAACTGTGATATATATACACACACACACACACACACACATATACACACATACATACACACACACACAGACACACACACACACACACACACCATGGAATGCTACTCAGCCATAAAAAGGAACGAAATAATGTCATTTGCAGCAACCTGGATGGAATTGAAGACTATTATTCTAAATGAAGTAACTCAGGAATGGAAAATCAAACATTGTATGTTCTCATTCATATGTGGGTCCTAAACTATGGGGACTGAGGACGCAAAGGCATAAGAATGATACATTGGATTTGCGGGACTCGGGGGAAAGAGTTGGGGGTGACAAGGAATAAAAGACTACACCTTGAATACAGTGTACACTGCTCGGGTGATGGGTGCACTAAAGTCTCAGAAATCACCACTAAAGAACTTACTTATGTAACCAAACACCACCTGTTCCCTAAACGCCTATTGAAATAAAAAAATAAATAACTAATTAAAAAAAAGTTCCAGGAAATGTTAAGATATGTACAGTGTACTCTATTGACAAAAGTATGAAATTATAAAAAATCAATTTTCAAAGTTATAAAATTATAAAAAATCAATTTTCAAAGTTATGAAATTATAAAAAATCAATTTCCAAATATTTTTGTACTTAATTTTTAGAATGGGACTTAAATGATTTTATTTTCCATTTCTCTATGATCTTATATGAATAGAAATTTACTTTAATCTTATTTGTTAGAATTAAATTTGACCTGCCTTTCAAAATTCAGCTTTGTTTAAAAAAAAAAAAAAAAGATAATAAGTTGTTCAAATAACAACTATCATTATAATAGTTAGGTCAAAATATCCAAATTAAGTCATTAAATTTAGGGAAAAAACTAAATAATTGATTCCCAGTAATCTGTGCTTAGTGCAAAGTCCCCAGTAATAACTATGTCTGAGAGCTACAAAATGAGTAAGTTCTCTGTTTCTTACAGATTCGGGGGTTTTTCTATCAGTTTTCACTTACTGCACTTTTATACATTTCTTTGTTCTCCCCTTACCTAAACTCTACTTTCCTTCTTCCATAAATGTGTTCTATTGAATTGCCTAAAATCTACCTCATTCTATTACTTTCCTTTTTCTGAGAAAACCAACTTTTCTAAGGAGACTAAAAATCCCATCCTCATCGAGGCCTTAGTGGTTGGAAGGCTCTTCTGACTCATTGAGGCTGGCAGCTCTCTCAGTTCAATCATCTTGTTTAGTGGGCTCATTTCATTTGAAGATGAAACCTGGCACCATTTTGTACTCATTTGACATCTGAGACTCTGCAGCCTAGCAGCTCTGCCCTCCTGGCCTTCCCAGTTTAGCTGCAGAGACTCTAAGAGATCCGGCAATATTATCAGCTTTATATTTAGTAAAAGAAAGTATATATTTAAGTGATGAACTCTATAAAATCAAGGGAAGACAAATCATGCAGAACGTTGTACTTGTAAGGTCTGTGCACTTGCTCTAAATTTTTCTTCTCTAGATTCTAGTATCTAAATATACTATAAATCTAAATGTATTAATACTTCTTACAGGATAACAATTGCACTAGTATTCCTCCATCATAATTTTGGAGTGTAAGCAAAAAATGCAAATGCAAGAAAGTAAAATGCCACACTATGAGGATAAGCTGTAAGCTTTTAAATTTTTTTCTTTGACACTTGCATAGTGCCTGGTACTTAATGGGCACTAAATAAATAAATATTTGTTGAATGGATAAATTGATGAATCTCAATTTTCATCTCTAATCTGTACCACAGTCTATGTGTATTTGCTACCAGTGATGTTGTTTGAAATCTCTATCTATCTATTCCATTCCATTCATCTACTCCATTCCATTCCATTCATTCATTCATTCATCTAGTACACTCTTGCCTTCTTCCTCTTAGAGTGAACCTTGGCTTCACTCCTAAGACTCCACTATTCCTTCTTAGCAGTATAGATCCCATTGGTTCTTCAGATTTTCCTTTTATTATCAAATTTAAAATCAGGGACAGCAAAACCTTAAATACAATTTGGTTCTTATTTACCAGTTTGCATTTGTTTATTTGCTTAATGGTTTCATGCAAGGTAACATTGTCTCTCCAAAGTGATTTTAAGCTTCTTGAGAACAGTGAAAATGCTACAGACCCTTTTGTATTACCTATGGGTCTGACCAAAATATTAGGCAATTATAGTGGTCATTATATTATGAATGCTTGATTGACTAAGTCAAATGAGTTATCTATTAGCAGTTACTCATTCACTGCCAAATATTCACTGAGCTAGACTATGATACTGTTGTAGGCTTCGAGCAGGCATTTTTTCAAGATATTTTTCTTTTGCTGTGACTAACAATGTAATCTCTGTCTCACAATATGATGCAAATAAGAACTGCACGAATAAGCAGATGACATTAGACTTGCCTTAACTCTGCCTTCTGGGCTTAGAGACTTTGGGATGCCAATTAATATAGTGATTGTGATAGGTAGGATAATTATCCCCTAAAGATATTCACATTCTAATCACCAGAACCTGTGAGGATGTTATCTTACGTGGCAAAGAGACTTTGTACATATAGTAAAGCTAAGAAATTTGAGATAGATTATCATGGCTGGGCTCAATATGACCATGAGGGTCCTTAAAAGATGAAAGAAGGAGGCAAAAGAGTCAGAGCAGGACATGTGAGGACAGGAGCTAGAGGTGAGAGGCAGGAGACAAAAGGAAAGAGAGACTGAGAAATTTGAAGCTACTGTACTGCTTGGGAAGAAGGAGTCACCAGCCAAGTAATGCAGTTGACTTCTAGAAGCTAAAAAAGGCTCTTCCATACACAG
Source organism: Papio anubis (assembly GCF_008728515.1). NCBI lineage: Eukaryota > Metazoa > Chordata > Mammalia > Primates > Cercopithecidae > Papio > Papio anubis. The sequence continues at coordinate 104,654,721 of NC_044980.1, forward strand.
AGCCTCCAGAAGGCATACAAGCTGCTGACACCTTGATTTTAGCCCAATAAAAACCATTTCAGACTTCTGACCTCTAGAATTGTAAGGTACAGATTTGTATGGTTTTGAGTTTGTGATCATTTGTTAGAGCAGTGATATGAAACTAATACAGTGGCTAAGAATTCAGGCTTTGCTGTTCAAAGACCTGGCTTTGCATCAGTGCTTCTATCTGCACAATGGGAATAATGAAAGCACATACCTCATAAAATGGTTACTTAGCTATGCTTGAATATTAATAAATACGTATTTGTGCTTTGTATTTTGTTTTCAATTGATTTTTAAACATAGGCTATATGTGTCTTTTATATACTTTTGACCTATTTAATTACTTTTGACCTATTTAACCCTAGAAGGATTAGCTAACTTTTAGCAAAACAATTTACTTCAAAGTAATTATACATGAATAGGTTCTTAAACAAAAATACAAAATGACTGGATTTCAGAATTAAAGATGTAATTTATTTGATTTGAATATTAATAAGAATAGTAACACGAATTTATCTCTTATATAGTTTTTTTTTTTTTTTTTTGAGGCAGAGTCTTACTCTGTCACCCAGGCTGGAGTGCAGTCGTGTGATCTCAGCTCACTGCAACCTCTACCACCCAGGTTCAAGCAATTCTCCTGCTTCAGCCTCCCAAGTAGCTGGGACTATAGGCGCCTGCCACCATGCCGGCTCCTTTTTTTTTGGTATTTTTTAGTAGAGACGGCGTTTCACCATATTGGCCAGGCTGATCTCAAACTCCTGCCCTCATAATTTGCCCGCCTTGGCCTCCCAAAGTGCTCAGATTACAGGTGTGAGCCACCACACCTGGCCTGAAATATAATTTTAAAAGGAATAAACTAGCAGAAAACTTATTGGAATTTTCATTATTTAAAGAATTTCATTAGGGTTCAGGACCAAAGGTTCAGACAATACTTGCTGTACGTCAGTGATTAACAGGGTTTCATGTTAGAGTCACTGACAGGGCCAGTTTCATGGGCATGCAACTTGTGCCATTGCACAGAAGGGTCCTGTGCTTGGTTTAATGCTCTGCTGTTGCTTTCTTGAAATTCTTCATCATTTTGTCTTTGAATTTGTTTTACAGTGGAGTCCTATGGAATGATAGTGCATGTGTAGCATACCGGTCCAGTCATTTCTTGCCTTTCCAATTTGTATGGAACATGCGTGAAGCTCCAGTAGCCCAGAATTCCAGTGGAGTTCATGGGAGTTCAGCAAGATTCAACGTGCACATTGTTGGGGAGATAGATTTAAAAATGAAATTTCCTCCCTATCCAGAAAATCTCTCCACAAAGGTAGAAGAGGAAAAAAGTTTTATTACTGAATAAGCACTCAATCAGAATGTGATATATGTTATTAGCCAATCTGCTCGAGAAATTACAAAAACAGAAATCTCTTTTTTTTTATATAACCAGGTGAATACAACCCGTTACATGCAAGTTCTCAACGTAAACAATAATTAGTCCTCAAGTAAGAGGACTTGACAGCATCATTTGTCACATATAGTTCATCCTAAATTCACTTGGTAACTGGAATGACCATCTGTGTTAGCTAATTGGCTTTAGCCAAAGGAAAAAAAAAAAGCTTCCTTATATTTATGACAGGAGGTAGTTTTGGAGCAATGCCCTGAAGAAGTTTGACTCCTCCACTCCCACAGAAACTGGGAGATAGGGGTTTGTCTTTGAGAAAGACATTCCTGGGTCATAAAGCTGTCAAGAAAACGTATTTAGTTTTTAAAAGATTCACGTACATATCAAAGAGAAAGAGAAAGAATTTACAATTACAAATTTTTAAAGTAAATGCTGGAAGAAAAGGGAAGGGGGAGACTTCTTATTTTCAACAGGGAGAATTAAGCCTCTTAGTAAGTTGTATTTACCCTTACAATGCGATTGAGTATGTGGGGGTGCTGACAGCTCAGAGAGGCCACACTTTACATTCAAACCAACACCTGCTTTAAATTCGAAAAGAAGGCAATGGCAACCAAGGAATCATATTATCCCTTCCTTCCTTGTGTTCATTATCTGTATTCACCAATCACTTATGTTAAAAACGGTGACATAGAAAAAAGAGAGGCCTTTCATAGCTCCTTTTCTTTTCAGTCCTCCTTTTTCATCAAAGCAGAAGGTACAGAGTGTTGGCAGAATGTGTGCACATCCAGAAATGAAATAAAAACAGTTGAGCTAGTTTTGCAGTTTTTCACTGTCCTGATAAGGAAAAAATATATATATACAAGTTTGAGCTACAAAGTAGCAATTATGTAATTTCAGTAATTCCACTTATGGGTTAAATATGCTTATAGGTACATTGAAAACTGTCATTGTACAATACAAAGATGAACAATAAAATTTATTCTAACTTAAGTTATATACTTCTTATAATAATGGCATTAAATAGCAAGTGAAATATACCATGACAAGTTGAGAAAGAGAGATCATGGGAAAGGAGGAAAAGCTTTCTGTTTTTGTATTTTTATCGGCGCATTTTCTCCTGCTTTTTGAACAAGGGGCCACACATTTTTGCTGTGCATGGGACTCTGCAAATTACATAGGCAGCTCTGATCCCTGGTGGAGCTTTAAAAACTGAGGCTTCGAGGCAGGAGAATGGCGTAAACCCGGGAGGTGGAGCTTGCAGTGAGCTGAGATCCAGCCACGGGACTCCAGCCTGGGCCACAGAGCGAGACTCCGTCTCAAAAAAAAAACAAAAAACAAAAAAACTGAGGTTTCTAGATTCTATACCTCAGGACCACAGAATAACAGCCTCCAGACAGAGGGCCCAGCCATCTATACTTTTAAAATTTAAATTAAAATAGAGGTTTCAGCTGAATACCTCTATTTAAGAACCACTACCACAGACGGTTAGGAGAAGACTGTGCTGTTCAAAGTGATCAGAAAAGGGTTAACGAAGAATTTTAATAGAGCCATGAAGGAAAAATAAGATTTAGTTGAAAGTTTAAGTGTGATGGTATTAAGGCTAAACACACAATGAAGAAAAAAGTGAAGGAGGTGTCAAATACAGTGTTAAAAAAGTATAGCAAGGAGACTGTTTTGGGCAAAACAAGTAGGTGAATGATTAGGCAGATGACCCCCAAATTGTTAAAGACTTTTAGGGGGAAGGCTAGTCTTGAAAACACTTGGGAGCACAGAATATTTCTAAGAAATGGACTTAGTACCTAATGCAGGAGAAACTGTTGAAATGAAAGATAGGAAGCAGGAACAACACAGCGTACATACTGCAGAGCTCCAGGCAGGAGATGAATAAGGCCTAGATCAGCACTGTATTTTTTAAAATGCAATTTAACAAATGTGAAAATAACAAACTGATGGCATGAAAAATTTCACCTGCAGTGCATCCCATTATCTGAATGTTAGCCAAAGCAGATCAACATGTCCTTCAGCACATGTTAAGGGATAAAGATTATTTAAAACATAATGTATTCTTTTGAAAATTATAATTTTACAGTTCAACTTTACAAAATGTATGTGGAAATAATCATTTCACAACTTTTTTTAAATCTGAAAATGCAAAACAGCCTGCAGAATATTTAGTGGGTTGCAAGGGATTATGAGCTCCTTAGATGACTGAGCAAAACTGGACTGGATTATGGCAATGACCCAAAGAATGAAGTTGAAAGAGCAGAAGCAAGAAAGGATATGAAAAGATAATCATAGAATTTCTTGGCTGATTGACTGCAAATAACTAAGGAATGATGAAAGAAAAAAACTGCGAGAATGGTGTTGCCAAAGACAACACTTGGGATTTCAGAAAAGAGAATAAATTTAGTTTTAGATAAGGTGATTTTAATATAATGTTGGAGCAGGTCAATGGAAATTCACAAGTGCCATTGATACCAGCCACACAGAGTTCATAGAAAGAAGTTATCACTCAGGTAAGGTCTGCTAATGGGGATTTTATTTTATAAAATAAAATTTGAATAAAAGATGCTTGAAGTTATGAGAGTAGGTAAACCCTTCAAAAGAGAAACTTTAAATAGAGAAGATCTTGGCAAAAACGAATAGAGGTGATTATCAAAGGCAGAGAAGACAAAATTCATAGAGATTTCAATAAATCTAGTTTGATACAGAGTTGCAGGAATCAACTAAATTTTTTGTAAAATGCACATTCACTAGACAGCAAATTGCTGTGTCTGAATTCTGTACACATCTTTCCAATAATTATTTTTTCTTATCCTTTCATTGGGTTCTTTTTAATTACACACTTATTTTGATATTTCAACATTTGGGGGTTTCCCTTTGTAGCAGAACAATAAAAGCTTATCTTTTATTGTTCAAAGCATTTGTGTTAATGTAAGTAGGAAAGACAAAGTTGCATTTTAAAAGTCTATTAATGTTTATTATTGTCACAAAGCAAGAATATTTAGCATAATTGATAGTCCTATCACCTAAAATATTCTCAGTTATATTTCCTGATAGAAGCTTTTCATTGTCATTTTATGTTGTATATCCCTTACAGAGAGTAGTTCAAAAATTTTGAAGGTGGGAGATAAAAATTATGCAGGTACAAAAGATGAAATAACAATAAACTTAACAAGATATGTACAAGTCCTCCTCAGTGACACAAAAATGGACTTGAAAATACAGAAAGATATTCCTTGTTCTCGGATTAGAAGAATACAATCATGAACATATCAGTTCTCCATAGATTAATTTATAACTATAATGCAACCCCAATAAAGCTAGTAATCCCTTTTTTCCCTGGACCTAACAAGTTGATTCCAAAGTTGCTATGGAACTCTTTCAGGAGTGGTCAGGGAAAGTTTAAAGAGGAATGTGAGATGAGATGAGAAAGGTAAGAGAAATGAAAGAGGGATTGCCCCATTAGAAATGTAAAAAAGGCTTCAGAATTAAAATAGTGTGGTACTAGCACATGAATGTTAGAACCATAATAAAATAGAAAATTCAGAAAGAGAATATATATATATGAAAATTTAGCACATGTTAAAGGTCACACCTCAAAACACTGGAGGAATAGACAGACTTTTAAATAAATGATTTGGAATAACTGAAAAGCCAATTGGAAAAAGATGCCATAGTTCAGATCCTACAAAAGAATAAACTGCAAATACATCAGTGATCTAAATCTTAACATAAAATGAAACCATAAAAAAAAAAGGACTAGAAGAAAACACAGATAAATTCATTATAACTTAAGCGTAGGTAAAACTTTCTAACTATAATTCAAAATCCAGATGTGTATATGTATATGTACAAAAGAAAAGATTGACAATTTGGACTACATTAAACAACAATAAAATTTTCCATGCAGAAAATCATTTGTCCCCAAATCAAGGACACATGTAAATCGGGAGACACGTTTGCAATATATAGTTCAGGGAATGTGCTGCTATCCCTACTATGTAATAAAATTCTTAATTAGAGTAGAGGAGAACAAGAGCAAAACAAACAAACAAAAAAAAACTATTAGAAAAATAGGCATATGACACGAACAGCCATAAAGACATCTACAAAAAGCTCTCAAACCTAAAAAAAGGTTCAGCTTCACTGATGATAAGGTAAATAGAGCTTCAATTGAGATATAATTTTTCACCTGTCAAGTTGGTAAAACTTCAGAAGTGTGGCAACACCAGGCTATGGGCTCTCTCATTTATCACCAGTGGGAACATAAAATTACACAACTGCTCTGAAGGGGAAAAATGCTTCACAGACATCCATTCTTCAAACCAGTAATTCCACATCTAGAATTTTACCCTAAAGTTAAGACTACCACAACCCAGAAAAAATATGTACAAGGTTATTCATTGCATATTTGTGGTAGCTAAATATTGAAAACAACCTAAATGCCCATATACTGGAGACAGATTGGATAAACTAGGATACAGCCACATAATGGAGTATTTTGTAGTGGCTAAAAATATTGAGGAAGACCTGTATAAACTGATATGGAGTTATTACCAGAATACATTGTTAATTGAATAAAGCAAGATACAAAATAGTATACGTGATGTGTGCACATGTATGTGTATATATATATGTGTGCATATATATACATCCTATGCTGAAGTAACTGGGGGTAAACAGATACAAGGCCTGCAACTAGCTCTCAAATATTTCAGCAAATAAGTGCATGACTGACTGAATGAATCAATCAATCAATATGTATTATATATGTTTATTACACAGAGATAGAGAAGAGAAAAATTAATCAAGTATGGCAAAATGTTAACAATTGGTGAATCTAGATTTCAGTAAGCAGGATAAATAAATTCAGGAGATCGATTGTACTGCATGGCGGTTATCAATAATAATGTATGGCATGGTTGAAAACAGTTGAGAGTATATTTTAAATGCTCTCATCACAAAAATGTAGATAAAATAATGGGTATGTTAATTAGCTTGATGTAATCATTCCACAATGTACATGTATGTCAGAGCATCGTATTGCACACTAAAAATATAATTTGTATTTGTCAATTAAGAAAAATAATTGGTAAATCTAGATGAAAGGTATATGAGTGTTACTATGTTATTCTTGCCTCTCTCTGTAGGTTTGAAATTTTTCAAAACAAAAAGCTGGGGGTTAGAGGTAGAAGAACATGCATAGACTTATAAATCAGGGACAGAAATAGCTGTATCTCTACCCCTGTCCCACCTCTTGCCCCCTTGTGTCAAAGAACACATACACCCAACTATCCCTGTGAATGTGTACTGCTACCTCTGATGGCACAGCCTTGGTAACAATTTAGCTACATCCTGCCCTGTCCCTGAGTATCTCTACACAAGCAGAAAACTGGAGATTGGTGTGGTTTTAAAAATGTGTTACTCTTCATCCTTTCATCTCTGCCTACTGCAGAAAAGGGTAATGGATTTACAATCGTGTGTTCATATTCTGTCACAGTAAATCAGCAGCCTTTGGAGAAGAATATGGAAGAGAAAAATGATTTCTCACCAGTATTCTGGGGGAGAGGTGAATTACTCAGTGAATTTGTTACAGCCATCAGCCTTGGAAACTGATCTGATTGCAATTTAGCCTAGATTTCTTGATCCAATATTAGAAAGACACTAAGCATCGAATTCAGTCCTTTCTAGCCCTGACTGTTTAGATTCTGGTATTCTGGTGCCAGTCTAAGTTTCCTTTTGTTCGTTTTAAAGGAAGGATGCAGTTCTGTTAGGAGTTTGAATGGGTCCCTCTGGCCTTGTCTTGGAAATGAACTAAAGTGTGGATTAGGTCACAGGCCTGATCTCAACTTATGTGTATGAGTGGGGTAGGTGAGTATACTTTACTAACAGGTTCCTGGTATGGGCATAAGACTCCCAGAGATCATTCTCTGGGAGCAGAACCCTGCGACTTGTCTTGATCCTCCCTAGACCTCCAGGGAGAGCCAGACTTGATGTGGCTCTTGGCTATAGGAAAGGGAACAGACTGTGCTGGGGAATTTGCAACTTGGAAAGTCTATTTAAAAAAAAAAAATGTGGGCTGGCAAACTTTGATGTCTTTACAAGGCTGCATGTAAGATAATTAAACCTAATTTATCTTAAAAACAACAACAACAAAAAAAAAACAAAAAAACTTCATGTTTCTATTGACTTCAGCTTAAAACTAACCCCCAAATAAAACCTTACACCTCTTAGTTGTTGACTCATTGTTAAACTGGAACGCCAGAGATTCTTTATTTCAAGCCCAATTTTAGTGCAGTCTCTTTTATAAAATGGAAAAAATAACTAACTTATCATGTCCCATCAGGTTATTCCATCATTGGAGAATAACAATCCTAACCTTTCTGTCAGATGTTTCTTGAGAATAACTAATAAGCACTAAGGAATCTTGCTGGGAAGTTACCAAATATTATGTAAATGATATTGATTAAGACAATTCAACCTATTTCATCATGTTATGATTGTTAAACTTTATGGAAATATATTCTATTTTTAAAGTTTTCATTTTAAACAAGAAAATTTCTATTTTTAAGATAGCAGATTTAAAAGATAATTTTTAGAATAACAGTAGAAGATAAAAATCAATTTTATAAGATAGGATTGAGATACTAGAGTGAAAGTTAGCCGCTTGCTTAGAAACTTTAAAGAAACTTAGGAAAAAAAACAGATTTCAGGGACAATTTGCAAACATTTGTAATATGCCTTATTATGCACATTTTATACATTTATAAAATTTCCACAGAAAATGTCTCAGCAGTTCCATGAGTGAAATTAACCCACCAACTCTGAATATCAGAATTTATAAATTTATAAAATTTCCACTGAAAATGTCTCAACAGTTTCATGAACGTTAACCCACTAGCTCTGAATATCATATGAAGACGGTGTTTGAAAGAGGAAAAGGCTCTTCTTTATCACAACAACAACAACAACAAAAACAACAAAATGCTCTCTGTTCAGTTAAATAAGGCATAAATGAGGTTTTCCTTTCTGTGGGGGAAGCACAGAAATGACTTTTTCTCCTGCTTTACAATCTCTCAATAGTTCTGTACTCTCTTGCATCTGATCACATACACACAGTTTTCATTCTGCCTGGTGCAATAATCTTCTTTCATTTCTTTAACTGGCTAACTTTTGCTTATCTTTAAGAATGCACAAAAATTTATACCCAAGAATGTGTAGGCTTCTCCTCTAATGGGTTACCATCTCAGGTCCTTCTGGTGTTCAGAAATTTCTCACACTTACTCTAATTGCTTGTCTGCCTTCCCCACCACGTTGGAAGTCTCTGCTGGGGAGGAGGTGTGTATCTCAGGCAGAACTGTATCTCCTGCTTCCAGCAGAATGCTGAACATTTGATGTTTAAAATCAAACCAAAACCTGTCTTCTCTGTTATGCTGGTTAATCAGGCAAAACTGCTTAGTGTAGTCTCTTTTATAAGATGGAAAAAATAACTAACTTTATCTAGTCCCATCAGGTTATTCCATCATTACAGAATAACAATCCTATCCTTTCCTTCAAATATTTCTTAATAACTAATAAGCAATAATATTGTTCTTTTTTGTTTAGCAAACTATTCCTTGTCCTGGAACTGAGCCCCTCACCCTTTCCCCCTCAATCTCATCCTCTGCCGGAATCATTTCTACTTAGCTCATAGATCTCAGTTTCGATAATATTCCATTTAAGGAAGCCTTCCTTGTGCTTCCAGCCATGTTTGAGTATCCCTCTGATGTGCCACTCCAGTACTCTACACTTTTCCTATGATAACTTCTATTGTCCAGTATTGTCATTCCTTTTCTGTGTCTTCTACCAGAATGTAAGCTCCATCATAGCAGGGACCATGCCACATTGCTAACCTTTGTGTTTCCAGCATGTGGTACATGCTGGTAGGTAGTATGTACTTAAGAAATATTTGTTGAGTGACTAGCATTACACTATTATAATTATGCATAATTACAAATGACCTTCTTCTTTTCAAGTTATCGCTCTCCTCTCCATCATTTGCACATCTTCCAGGTTGACCTTTCTTAAATTTTGCCTTCATCAACTTATTGCTCAAAATCTTTTAATGTCACTTTAATGACCACATAATAAACTTCTGTATCTAGATGTTAAGTCATTTTTAAAAATTTGCCTCTACTAGTCTCACCTTTGGTCCTTCTACTTCTCATTGTATCTTCCACTCAATTGTATCTTCCACTCAAGATAGGCCAACTACCTTATTGTAGATTTATATGACTCTGAACCAAATTATATGTTCGTTTGTGAGTCTATGATTCTTTCAGTCCAACCCTAAAAATGCCTGCTCCATCCATAGTTCCCTTCTCTAAAGTTTTGACCATAATCTCCCTTTCAAGAAGTCAGCTATGGTTTGAGTGTGTCTCCTCCAAAATTCATGTTGAAATTTAATCCCTAATGTGGCAGCATTGAGAGGTAGGAGCTAGTGGCAGGTAATTAGGTCATGGGGACAGATTCCTCATGAATGGCTCAGTGCCATTCCCAGTAGTGAGAGAGTTCTGTCTCAGGTGAGACTGGATTAGTTCTTGTGAGAATGGATCAGTTTCTGTGAAAGCAGATTGTTATAAAGTCAGGATATTCCTTGGGTTTTGCCTCTTCGCATGTGTCCACGTCCCCTTTGACCTTCTCCACCATGTTATGACGCAACGCAGTAAGCCCTCACCAGAAGCCAAGGCCGTGCCCTTGAACTTCCTTGCCTGCAGAACCATGAGCTAAATAAACTTTTTTTAAAAATAAATTACCCCGTTTCTGATATTCTGTTATAACAATACAAAATGGACAAAGATAGAGTATTTTTCACTAAAGCTACCATGCTGATACACATAAATTTTACCACCTCATTGACTGGGCCTGTGGGTGTGTGTGTGTGTGTGTGTGTGTGTGTGTGTGTGTGTGTATTCATGGTGGAGTTATTGATACAATAACAGCAAATCTCTAAACTAGCTAGATTCTGTGAAGTAGCCTGGGATGCAAGTTCCGCCAAGTATAGAGAGTAGTGATCCAGGAACCAATCAGACTAATCTCATAAAAAAAGACTAAATGGGATATTAGTTAGCCAGATAAATAATGAGAGAGTTATAGCTAGACTGAAAGAGGGGTTAGGGGGAGGGAGACAAGGAATAAAAAATAAGTTGGAGTAGAGAGGAAACAGCAGATACATATGAGAAAAGTAGACAATGAGCTGTGTGTACAGAGCCCATGAGGCAACAGAAACTGTGAGGAAGAAGCAGAAAAATATACAGAATAGAGTGTGAGATGGTTGACAGCAGTAGAAAACTCAGGAATGAATGACCCTCTGCTGCTGTGGAGCAGTGAGGTAACCGGCTCACCAGTGCCAGCGAGACAATGAATAACCTTCCAGTTCCTGGGCCATGAGCCAGTCTCCACAAAATCAACTGTACTATTTGTTCTGTTTCCATAATGCCCAGTGTATGGCCCAGATTGGAACCGCCCTTATTTCCACTTGTACTATCATAATAATCACATATTCAATTTGAAGTATCCTGAGTCAATCTCTGTTACTGTCACCCTGAAAATCTTCACATAGATTCATTTTACCTTTGTAAAGCAGTACAATACAATTTATTTTGGAGTAATCTCATGAAATGGAAATAACATTCAACTTTCAACCTATAGAACCACAATATAGCCTCTTGTGTCATGTAGTTTCTGGAACCCAAATTTTATAAGCTGTTCCATTACTGCAAAGAGTGAATGAGCATCTTGCCTTGCTAAAAAATGGTTTCCCTATTAAGTTTCATACATATTGAGTCTTTTTTTGGGGGGTACAAAATAGTTACTGAATTGTGTGAGCTCTGTAATTACATTTCAACATTGACAGGTAAGATTGAATGTTAAGTAAAGTAATTCTTTCAAGTGCATTACAAGTACTACATACTTATTGAAAATTACTTGACTTATCTGGTCAATATTCTGCAAATTAATTGAGGCAATTGATTCCTGGTGCTCACTGGGAATAGAAAAACCAAGGAGCTTTACATGAAATAATTATAGAGCATAAAACCACATATTGTTGAGAAAAACAGTACAATAGTGTGGAACAAACACTTAGCTTGTGCTCCTGAACCTTGGCTACCCTTTCTTTCCTGAACTGAACATCACTTCTGTCTTATGCCTATGACCCCCTTTAGGCCTACTCTTGTCATCAGCCTTACTTTCTTTGTTCCTCTGTCCTTTCTACTGTTCTGCAAGACCCAGCCTCTGACGAAACCTTCTATTTGCCCCTTCTATTACTGGAATATTGAATACCACTGAGAAAATAAAACAAGTATTAACATATGTGTATCAGACATACAGTCTTCAGCCTTGGCTTGCTAAACATTTTTATGTGCTTGGTCAGCTGTCACTCTTATTCCTAGAGAAGAGAAACCAAGATTAAGCTGTTCTTTTTGAGTCCCCTAACTCGGGTCCCACCTTTTTCAACGAAGACTTTGCCATACCTTTCACACACACATACACACTCAAAATATAACACCTCCTGCAAGGTACCTAAGTTTGAAACTATCTCTGACCTTCTGTTCAGTCTCTGAGGCTGGGACATATCAAAGCACAAACTCATAAGGTCCTGAAGGGAATGCTGCCCACACAAGGCTTTTGGGAGTATTCTGAGTAGGACAAATATTTTTCTGGTATATTTATTCTTCTCTTGTTAAACTGAAGCTCAGATGTGGTTGCAGTTTTTTTAGTTTCAAATTATTGGAATGATCACGAAGGGCTTTTTTCTACAGTGATAAATAAGTGGAAATGATCTGATCCTTTCTCAGCCTTATCCTCAATGATACTGAGTCCCAGAGAAGCAAAGATCAGTTTCCAAAAGGAAAATATAACTTAAAGAAATTAAAAACTAATGTTTCTCTAACTGGATGAAATTGGACTTGACTTGTTTCATCTCAGTTTGGTCCCTGAAAGTTTGCTGCAAAAAAATATCAAACTTGACTGGGCATAGTGTTTTATGCCTGTAATCCCAGCACTTTGGGAAGCCAAGGCAGGTGGATCACCTGAGTGCAGGAGTTTGAGACAAGCCTGGGCAACATGGTGAAATCCCATCTCTAAAAAACACAAAAATTAGCTGGGCCTGGTGGCTCACACCTGTAGTCCCAGCTACTTGGGAGGCTGAGGTGGGAAGATTGCTTGGGTCCAGGAGGTGGAGGTTGCAGTGAGGGGAGATCTTGCCACTGCACTCCAGCCTGTGTGGCCGAGTGAGACCTGTCTCAAACAAACAAAAAATCAAACTTTAATTTTTAAGAAAGTAAGATACTGTGGCTTAGACATTTTAATATTTACTTTGACCTAAGCAAAGATCATGAAGTATTATCTTTGAAAACTAAATATTTTAAGATTGTAGGTATCCAGTAATTACTTCATGGAATGTATTAATAGCTAAAAAAAGAGAGGATGAAGGAAAATTGCTTTGGAATTATTATTAACACAAACAAGATTCAGTTCTACATTATAGTCAATACAGTATTAAACAGTTTAAGCAATGATTTAGAAGTAACAGATTTTTAAATTTTACCAAAAAATCTTTGCTTTTTACCTCCTTCCTCTAAAAAGTCACACCAATGTTAAGTATTTGGAACACTTAATATTCTCTACACCTTCATTCTCAGATTGTACAACTCAAAGATGCCATTTCTATTTAACTCAGTGGTAGTCCTAATATAGTAATTATAGTCACTATACTGTTATCATTAGTTATGATGTATTCTACTTACTGAATAAACATCAATTTAGAATAACAATAATATTAATCTTAGCTAGAACTTCATACATGTCATGATTTCCTAAGAGGTGGGTATGATTTATTCTCATTTTGTAGGTCAGAAACTAAAGATTTCCATAATTAAGTAGCTTGGCCATAGTCAATAAATAGTATGTTGTTGAGTCAGGTTTTAATCCACACCACCTTAACCCAAATGCCACCTTTTAATAACTATACTGGATTTTATCTTAGAGGTACCTTAAAGTGTGTTCCCATGCAGTAAGTATATCATTTGACTTTGAGTATCAGTATATAAAGAAGACCTTATCATGCCCATTTTATAAATTAAAATTCTGAAGTCCAGGTATATTAAGTGACTTCCCCAAAGTTATTTAGCTGGTCCATGGCAGAGCTGGCTTCTTGATGGTGATTTCATCTATCGACTTTTCTAACAGATGACCTCAAGGCATATGGCATATATGGTTAGAGCTACAAAAAAGTCCCTCTTTTGTTGTTACAGTTTCAATAAATAATCTTAATAACACTTATAACATTTTTCCAAAATTAGCTATCTTCATGCTTTTGAGGATAAATTGTTTACCAAACCCTGTGAGTTAGTAATCATGCATATAAAGTGATGACTTATATTCTAACCTGTCTTATATTCTAACCTGCTTATATTCATTCATGCTTATATTCTAACACGTCCTTTCCATTTGATTTTCCAGATACTCCTATAGATTTTTTCTTCTTTTAATCAGTAATTTGAGGATATTTCACAGTCTTCAAAAATTTTTATTAAAAAATATTGTCCAAAGTGTACTTTACAGATGATCATATTAAGTAATATATGGATCATACTATTTTTAGTAACTGACCTCTCTGAAAGGAACTGGTTGTTATGGTTACCACAGAAAACAGAGAAGGGGAAAGAAGATTCACTTTTACAGTGCTGTAGAGTTCTGTTTTAAGCGATCACATTCACAATTTCCCAGCTGACTTATTTTACCATCCTCTCAGCAAAAAAGAACTAATATACATAAGCATGGAAAGCACTATTTCTTAATTATTTTGATATCTAGTATATTCCAGATTCCACAGAAGTGGCATCTGCTATCCTTTTGTGTGCATACCCTTAAATAATTTACATAAGTGCTCTGACCTCTGAAAAATTATTTCATAATTTTCTTATGAAAATTATTTTCTTCTTTCTCCAACATTTGTATAGTTTAGTCCTATAGCTATAGAACTATACTATACAAATGTTGGAGGAAGAAGACAGTTTTAACCTTCAGCCAGTTTTCTTTGTTGCAGAAGTATTTGTCTGGTTAGGATTCTGCTGAGGGCAGGTAGTTATGCAAAAATCAAAAGGCACTAGTTTCAGTTATGCAAATATAATGTCCTTAGATTATTTGATATATTTACTTAGGACACTGAACACCTGCAGATATGATCAGTTAAAAATATGCAAAGAGAGTTAAGTCTCTGACTTATCTATTTATTTATACAAATTTTCAAATGTTTAATCAAGATACAAGGAACAGGCAAACATCCAAATGAGATTTCTTATTCATCTTTGTAGTAGGACATGTTGTGGGCCAAAATAAAGTGAAAATAATTATATGCCATTCAAAGAGCTTAACCTTAAAGAAAGGGCAAAGGCAGAAAAATAACATTTTCCCATCCACCACCTCCGTATCTTTCTTTTTGCTTGATATCTGCCCCTTTTTTGAGAAATAGTAGGATTAAAGTACTCCCAAGGTCTAGAAATTTATACTATCTACTATTAATTGACTTGTCCAATGAACAGATCTTTATTGAGCAACTACTATGTACCAGGTACAGTACTGACTATTGCTGAAGACTTTTAGGGGGTATTGCTGCTTAAAAAAAAAAAAAAAAAATCCCTCACTATTAACTGGGAGAGACTGAGATTTAAAGAAATAAGCAGAGACTTGGGTAGGCTAAAAGAATGGGAGTGTATGCAAACATATTGCTCTAGGAGGTAATGAGAAGAAATTGGTTGGTCTGGTAGTATTGCGATGCTGTTGAATAGTTAGTAGGAAGTGCGGAATATTTGGTTTGAAAGGAGTAATAAGGAGGCATTGAAGTCAGAAGAGAGGATATGGAGAATATTAAAAGAAATAAAAATAATGGGACAAGTTACCAAGAGGGAAAAAAAAAGGAATACCAAAGGAACTGGTAAAATAAAAAGGGATTTTAACCTAGCAAGGAATATTAGAGAAGTGAATCCAACAATGAGCCGACATTTTCCCTTAAAGCATATGCCAAATCCCCAACTGTGTGGGGAAAAGTTAGGAAGAAACCTAACAGAAACCTGCTAGACTATAGACTTTCACAGTCTCATAGGCTAAAAGAGGAATTTCTGCCCTGGATCCACCAAAGAGGACATGCCTGATAAATATTCAGGCTTTCAGTTGATAGTTCAGAACCCAGTAGGACTATTCCTTAGGAATAAGAGAAAACTGGAAATTGGCAAGCCTGAAACTTGGTATTGAGCCATCCCCATAACTGATTGGATTGAAATGATCCTCTTTTACTCTAATTTCTCTCCAGAAGAAAGGTAAATTTTCTCTGATGAGGTATAAAACTATCTATAGCTTATGTAATTTTACCAAAAACTTTGTAATTCAAGAAAAATTACCAGGCATGTAAGGACTGAATTATCAAAGAAAGTTTTTTTTTTTTTTTAGTTATTATAAATATGTTGAAGAAAATGGATAAAAAGAATTTTTCACCAGTGAGAGTATCTATAAAAAATCAAATGAAAACTATAAAACTGAAAAATACAATCACTGATATAAAGAATTAAAATAAGACTCGGCATAAGACTCGGCAAAACCGAAGGTATGATTAGGGACATAGAAGATGGATCAGCAAAAAATATTCAAACTGAAGCACAGAAAGGAAAAGGAATGGAAAATACATAACAAGCCACAGATCCAAAAAAATGCCACGTAAGATACAGGTCCAAGAAAATACAAATCAAGCCACAAGTCCAAGAAACGCCATGTAAGAAAAGTTCCAAGAAAATACATGTCAATTCACAGATCCAAGAAACCACACGTAAGATAAGGTCCAAGAAAACCATATCTAGTCACGTCAAAGTGAAACTGCTGAAAATTAAACATAAAGAAAATAATCTAAAACCACCCAGAAGAAAAAAGATATATATGGCTTTCAAAGGGAGTAGTGGTAATACAAACAGCTGATTTCTCAAAAAAATTAATGAAAGCCAGAAGGTAATCAAATGGCACCTTTAAGGCGCTGAAAACTAAATGCCAATGAAGAATTCTGTAATCAGTCAAAATGTTAATCAAAAATGCTATTTCTGATGGTTTAAATATACATTTCCAAAAAAAAGTTTTTGAATAAGAGATAGAGACTTTTCTAACAAACATACACAGAGTGAATGCTTTGCCAAGAGGCCCGCATAGAAAGAAATACCAAAGAGATCTATTCTACCGACAGTAAAATGATCCTACATAGAGGCACAATATTGCGTGAAAAAATATATAGCTCCAGAAAGAGTAAATAAGAAGGTAAATATAAATGAATATGGATGTTTAAATCAATGCTTAATAATGTCTTGTGAGGTTTAAAACATATACAAACAAAAAGTACATAGCAACAATTGTGGAAAGATGAGAGTCTGGTAAAAGGATTTAAAGTATTATCAAATCCTTGTATTGTCTGAGAAGTACTAAAATTACTAACTTATCTTAGACTCTAATAAATCTACTTGTTTTTCATAGTACCTAGGGTATACTAAGGGGATACATAATACCTAATACTAAGAGCATAATAGAACATGAACAATCAATAAGAAAAGGAAATGGAATGATAAACTGATAAAAATAATTCATCCAAAAGAAAAGAGAAAAAAACTGATCAAACAAAAAATAGTAAGATGATAGATTTAAACTGAACATATCACAATTCCGTAATATGTAAATAGTGTAAACATTTCCAATTAATATTCTAACACTGCAGACTGTATAAAAATAAAATATTCACTATAACAACCAAAAATTTGAAAGTAAAAGGATGGAAAAAGATAAATTGTAAAAACACTAGCTGAAATAAAGTTGAAGTAACTATACTAATAAGAAAAAAAATGTAGCCTTTATGACAAAATTATAATAGAAATTTGGAATATATTGAACCAAATGATTTATTCCTATAGCTAGTTGATGTGCTTTTTAATAATATTTTAATTATACTATTTAAATTTTCCTTTTATTAGTGCTTATCTCTAATTAGAAACACAATTGATTTCTGTATATTGACCTAGAATCTAGCTATCTTGCTAAATTAACAGTTTGTCTGTACTTTTTTTATTGTTTTCTACAGTCAGAATTATGTTACCTACAAATTATGACAGTTTTACTTATTCCTTCACAGCTCTTTATCTTTTATTAATTTTATTGTCTTATGACACTGGATGGAACCTCAGCACATCATTGAATAGAAGTAGTGATGATAGGCTTCCTTTTCTCATTCTTAGTGCCAGTGGGAAAGCTTAAATTTTTACCATTAATTTTGATGCACGCTACAGGATTTCTGAAGATTTTGTCAATCAGA
Organism: Papio anubis; assembly: GCF_008728515.1. Taxonomy (NCBI): domain Eukaryota; kingdom Metazoa; phylum Chordata; class Mammalia; order Primates; family Cercopithecidae; genus Papio; species Papio anubis. The sequence continues at coordinate 104,672,513 of NC_044980.1, forward strand.
TTAAAGAACATCCTTTCTATTATGATTTGGCTGTTTTCTAAATTTTTTAGATAATTGATTTCTAACTGCTTTTTAACTTTAAAATTTTTAGATAATTGATTTTTAACTCTTCTTCCTTTAAAAAATATTAGAGGCCGGGCGCAGTGGCTCACGTCTGTAATCCCAGCACTTTGGGAGGCCAAGGCGGGCAGATCATGAGGTCAGGAAATCGAGATGATCCTGGCTAACACGGTGAAACCCCGTCTCTACTAAAAATACAAAAAATTAGCCAGGCGTGGTGGCAGGCACCTGTAGTCCCAGCTACTTGGGAGGTTGAGGCAGGAGACTGGTGTGAACCCGGGAGGTGGAGTTTGCAGTGAGCCAGGATCATGCCACTGGGTGACAGAGCAAGACTCTGTCAAAAAAAAAAAAAAAAAAAGAAATATATATATATATACATACACACACACACACACACACACACACATTAGAATACAAAAAATATTTCACATGTATAAGAATTGACCCTGAGTTAACAGTTCAACACATAAACATAATATTTTCTCAATAAAATTATGATGTCAAATCATCTGAAAGAGCCATTTTTTGGGAGGTGAAAGAAAGTCAAATATCAGAAATTCCACAAGTTTCAATTAATTATTATGGTATACCCAGAATTCTCAACTGAAGTTATCAGCTATTTGAAATGTATTAACTGAAAAATGCAGCTTTAAAGATGATTACAGGCAATTTTGTAGAAAAATATTAAATAATTAGATCATACATTTTAAAAAATGTAATCTTCAGAAAATCTGCAGTGTCATAATTAATTGCACATTATTCAATCTAATAGTTTGGTCTGCCGTGAAGAGTTAACTGAAGGTGTCAACAATTTTAAACATAACAATTATAAAATGCAATTTTGAAGCAACTTCCTTACAAAAAAAAAAATCTTTAAAAAATACATTCTTCAGAAAAATAGCAGTGACGTGTTATACAGAGATATGGGTAAAATGAAGTCCTTGATTATGTACCAAGAATAATTATTATGCTAATATTTTTAATATTTACATAATCAATATAAAGATTTTTTTGTTTTCTGTTTTGTTGTGTGGCCAAGGACTTTCATTTGTAAACTGACTGAGATTAAGGCTATGATTTGCTGAAAAGCATTCATTTTACAAAGTAATGTAAATAATTAGGATGTTTTGCATGACTCTGAAGAGGAGATATTGGGATTAAGTTAATTATTTCTCTGAAGTATTTAAAATAACACCAACTGAAGAACTGTGGCCTTCTAGAAATGTACTAAAGAAACACTCATGCATATGCATGTGTAAAGTAATGTAGTATAGCATTGTTTGCCAAAAATTGAAAATAATCTAATTGCAGTGGTAAGGATAAATAAACTGTAGTCTTTTTGTACAGATTTTATAGGTTAAAATGAAAGAATTAGACATGTATAAATATCAACAGTATAGTGTGGAATGGAAAAAGGTAGCAAAAGGATAGGTAGATGTACCATTTAAACTTACAATGCATAAAAAAAATACCATCTATTATTTGTAAGTAGAGTTGATTCCCATTATTTATGGTAGTTATATTTGTTAGATATAGTGAACTCCAAGTTTATCTTCACAGAATCAGTATATCAGTATGTTCAGCTCTCTTATTCTTTGATTCTCCATTTTAAAGTTTAACTTCCTGGTTCTCTTCACCCCCTTGCCTCTAGTTTCAGTAAACAACTTTCCCACCAGTTCTAATCAGTAGTTTACATCTGTTCCTCTGGTCACCTGTTTTGACCTGAGTCACCCCTGGTCACCTGCTCTGACCTGAAACATCCTGAGTCATCTGTTCTGTAACCGCTCTTCCTGCCAAATTATCCACCCTGCCACTCTGGTTTGTACCACTGCTCTCTTTAAAATAGCCAAATGGAATTAGCTTAGACTGTGCGGTCCAACCCTAGCCAATAAGGGAACAACACAGCAGTAGGGGCTATCTGCATCAGGAATAAGAACCCCTTCCCCTCCCTTGTCCAGATGTGCTCTTGCCACTACTCCATCCACGAGTCACACCCTTCTATAGAAGTAAAAATTGCCTTGCTGAGAAAATTTAATTTATGTTTGAGTGCTATTTCTTTGCAGCACTGAGGAACAAGCATTTTGCTTCTAACATATTCCATGAAGTAGACATGAATATTGAATTAGCAAATAGTGAACCACTGCTCCTGGGGGAAAGCTTAATTTGTAGCTGAATGATATTAGAGAAGATATAAACAATTTTTGTGGAAGAAGTTGCCAATGATTGAAGTGAATTAACGATGTTGCCTAAAAACAAGAAAAGTCTAATTCTGTAAGTACATTTTAGAAACAGAGACGAGAAGTAATTTGACCAGAAGTTTCTAAAGTCATCTGTACTGTAAAAGTAACTGGGTAACTTTCAAAAATACACAGGCAGGCCTCTGAATCCCCAGTCTTTCAGATTTCAATTGGGTAGGTCTGAAGTCAGTGTTTCTGAAAAGCACACCAAGTGGATTCTGATATATAATTAGGTTAGAGAACCAATAAACTAGATGTTAGCCTTAGACCCAGGGCCACTGCTTTGCAATACTTCAGAATATACCATGCACACAGCACTCCACTGGTACTACTTAGAGCTGTGCAGTGTAGCAGCCCTGTTAGATTTTCATGCTTTCTCTGTTATATTATTTTTGTATTCCTGATTAGGACTATGAGGAATTACAAGATCTAATGAATCATTTAAGACTATAGAATCTGAAATGTAGCTCCAGATACAAACATTTTTAGTTCCATTTTATCATTCCCTTCTTTAAAAAAAAAAATCAACTCCTTTCTTCAGTTGCTTTAAAATCAAGCATGTGTACATGAAAAACAAAATTTTTCAAATGTAGTATAAATAGATTTAATGGAATCCTAGTTAAAGTCATTAATGTAATCATATTTGGGGACACAATTATATTTCAAAATCTGAATCCAAACACATCAAAGAAAAAATATTTAGAACCAGTAAACATCAAAGAAATTTCTTGACCAAAAAAATGCAGACAGTGCTCTCTATTAAAATGCCTGTGTTGGTATTTTTTAGCTAAGCTTGTTTTTAAAAACATTAAAATATGAAGCAAGTAGAGCAGAGATGTGAGTTTAGTTTCATGTCCTTTCTTTCTTCCTTTCTCTCCTCACCAAATTCATTCAGCATCATTGTCCTTGCTTTGGTATTAGAAACTCCTTATCTAGCTCTCTCTTGCCTTCACTTTTTGCCTGGCTGTGGCTCACAACAACTCAGAAGAGAGTATTTATAGGAGAAGAAATATTTATGTTTTTTTTTTCCTGGAAGACTAAAGCATCTTATGTTGCAGTAATATTATGTAGAGTATGTTTGTAAATGGTACCAACAACCTCTTATACTATGAAAATGCTTAAAGTATTTTCTGTATATATATTTTAAGTAAACATTTTATTATTTTTAAACCACAGTTAATTTGCAAACTAGTTAATCAAATTTTGAATCAGCAAGAGCTGAAGAACATAGGCAAATTCCATTTAGTGTGGACCAGCTCGTTTCAGACCAACCTTCCCACTGAAAACAACTAAAAAAAAGTAGGAAACATGGAAATCAAGTCTTTGAAGGCATTGGAAAGTTATCAAAGCAGTGAAGACTTGAAAGTCCAAGGTCCTGGGGAGAAGGTGAATAAAGAATAAAGAGCCCAAGATTTGGTGTCACTTTTCCCTGGAGGTATTTGTAAACTTACAACAGATAACTAAAAGACTGGGAAGCTGGAAGTCAGTGACAGAGACTGAGAAGCTGAGGAGAACCTCAGGCAGTTTAATATAATAGAATTAGGGCAACAAAAATTTGAATTTAGAGCTTTCAAAAGAGGAGAGACCTTGGTAAACATCCAGGCTATCAACTGGGATTCCTGAAAGGCTACATGCTAGGAGTAAAGTCAAATGGAAATATACCAGTCCTTACAAAGATTGAAATGCAGCTTCATCTCTATTCCTATTAGACTAGTGATTTGCCCTTACTGTAGCTGCCTGCATAAATCCAAAGTGAATACTCTCTAGGAAAACATCAAATCATTCAGAGTCTGAAATTTTCTCCATAGCTTTCATGGATAATGTCCACCACCAAGTAATTAAAAAACAGTACTTGGTATACCAGTGAACAAGCTCAAATAGTCAAAAATCAACAGAAAATAATTGAAAATAGAAACAGATACACAGAAAATCCACATATTGTAGTTATGTGATACAGACTGTAAGATATTTGTCATTAGTTGCAGAAAAGTATAAATGAAAAATGGAGAACATCAACATATCACTGGAATCAATAAATAAGAATCAAGCCAAAATTATAAAACTAAAAGCCATATGTTTTAGTCCATTTATATTGCTGTAAAGGAATACTGGCGGCTGGGTAATTCATTGAAAAAAGGAGGTTTATTTGGCTCTGGTTCTGAATCTGGAAAAGTTTGAGATTGGGGATCTGCATCTGCCAAGGGTCACAGGCTGCTTCAACCCATGGGGGAAGACTAAGCGGAACCGGTATGTGTAGGTCCATGGCAAGAGAGGAAGCAAGAAAGTGAGAGGGTAGGGGTCAGGTTCTTTTTAACACCCAGCTCTCACAGGAACTAATACAGTGAGAACTCACTCACTGCCTCCTCCATGGGAAGACATTAATCTATTCATGAGAGACCCAACCCCATGACCCAAACACCTCCCACAAGACCCACCTCCAACACTGGGGACCAAATTTCAGTATGAAATTTTGATGGGTCAAATAAACCAAACTATAGCACCATATATGTTTGCATATATCTCTATCTTCCTAGCTAATCCCCAGTCTAGCTCTGTCTCCTGATAATTGGAATTAATCTGAATTTTAACTTTCATTAAAGTACTCATATATATTTATCAATATACTTTTTCCCTAAGGAAGGAAAATGTCCAATTGTTAAAATAGAATGATATAAAGAGTTCAATAAAAACATTACATATATCATAATTTCTAAATGTATGTTGGTATTTAATAGACAAATATAAAATCATTAACTAGGATTGTCTATATTTTATCATTAATGAAGAATGTCTGACCTGAGTGCTATAAGATTATAGTCTAAACTGTCGGTTATAGATAAAGTCTTTGGGTTTCAAAATATCACTAAATTCTTATTGTTTTACATGTCCTGGCAGAAGTCTGAGTGAAAAATCTCACGCTCTTACTAATTCTAATAAAATCATCACTCTGTAAAGTCAGATGACAAACAGGAGCTTAATCACTACTTTTTTAAAGTAGATGTTTCCTAGTTACAGATGTATTTTTAGGTATTTTACAAGTTTATTTTTAGTGTAGCATGTATCTAAGCACATAAATATATGCATACAGATAAATATCTATTTAATTGGTTCACAGATTAATGAAATTAATACTGATTTTTCTAGAAATTCTGAGAAGCCAAAGGTAAGAGTGGCACTAACGGAAAAAGGGAAAGAAATGTGTTTTAGGGCCTAACCTCTGTAGAGCAGTATTATTTTTCCCATTATCCAATGATGTTCCAAGAAAGTAATACTCGTCATGGGCACAAAGCTAGCAAACAGAAGCATTGGGATGCAAACACGGTTCTTTTTTATTTTTATTTTTGAAAGCCCATGTTTTTTCAAACACATTGCACTTTTTTATCTATAGAAATATGTTGATGGAAGGGCACATTTATGTTAAAATTGGTAAGGCTATAATCCCATTAGGAATTTAACGGGATTTTTAGATGAAGTCTATTACATTCCTAATTTGATTGTGGCTAGAAAGTTTATCAAAACTAGATCTCATATTTCAAAGGTGTATAAAATTCTATACATTTTTATATCTATTATTTATAATCTTTTCCAGGTGAATTTAGCACACAGTTGTTCCAATTATGTAGCCTTGAGTGCACAGGTGTGTAGGGTATACAGTGGTTAAAATAAATTATGTGAAGCAAAAAAGGAATGACATAGGTCTTTATGTAAAGTGCTCTGAATAGTTCAATAAATCCATTATATACATCGTCTATGTTGATATGTGTATTGTGCTTAAGTTAATTCATAGTCACAGAAGAGATATAAGTCTCCTCAGAACTTAAGTGTTTCCTTAGTCAGAGTTAAGAACTGTGATGTACTACAGCTAAAAAGCATGCAGTTATCATGTAGACTCTAATTTCCTTTTGCATTAAACTGCTTTCATATTGTTATCATACATGCTCATTAATAGCAGTGTTAGATCCTTTGACATTTAATGGATTAAAATAAAACTCAAATAAATAAATATAGAAAAATAAATAAAACTCTTCTTTGTAATTTCAGAAAAGGCCTAGGCAGCAATGTCCATATCAAAGCAAAGTGCTCATTGTTTCTCCCTCTAGTCTTCAGTCCAAATGGATACTAAGTATTGGGGTGGGAGAATAGGACAGGTCCACAGCTACAAACTGCATTATCTTCCATAGCTTCCTATGCTTTTTCCATTTTAACTCCACAACTGCAATGACATGTTTTTAAATTTATTTTTGTTTACTGTCTCTCTCTGTTTCTAGAATACACTAACAAGCAGGGAATATGTGATTGGCACATGAAAGGCACATGCAGAATTCTTGATTACCAACAACAGAAGATACTAGTTTATTGAAACAGAAAGGAGTTTTGGTAGCTCACAAATCTCCTGAAATGCAGGAAAATCAGATGTGGATATTGCATAGTCAGGAACAATGTAGGTAGGACAAATGCTCAGTTCACATCATGAACTACTCTAATAAAACCACTGCAGCTGCAGCCCAAAACTTGGCCCTGGGCATGCTTAGATACAAACACAACTACCTACCATCACAGTGCTTCCATGAGAACCAGCTTCTAACTCCATGGTGCTTGTCAGGAAGTCTATTCTCTATCTGAGGCCATGGCTTAAAGTTTCTCATTTTAATATTCAAGTCTCCCTCAGGGACATCTGATGGGTGGCACCTAGGTCACATGACTGCACTCTAATTGCAGGGAGTGTGGAAATACAATCTTTTTGTTTGCTTGGATTTTCTTTTTTTGAGACAGGGTCTTGCTCTGTCATCCAGGCTGGAATTCAGTGGCACAATCTCAGCTCACTACAACCTCCGCCTTCCAGGTTAAAACAATTCTTCTGCCTCATTCTCCCAGTGAGAGGTGAAGCCCTCTGGGCTTCTGGGTCAGGTGGGGACTCCCGAGAACTTTTCCATCTAGTTAAAGGATTGTAAATTCACCAATCAGCACTCTGCGTCTAGCTAAAGGTTTGTAAATGCACCAATCAGCATTCTGTAAAATGGACCAATCAGCTCTCTGTAAAACGGACCAATCAGCAGGATGTGGGTGGGGCCAAATAAGGGAATAAAAGCAGGCCATGGGCGCCAACAGCTGCAACTGGCCAGGGTGCCCTTCCAGGCTGTGGAAGCTTTGTTCTTTTGCTTTTTGCAGTCAATCTTGCTGCTGCTCACTCGTTGGGTCTGCACTGCCTTTATGAGCTGTAACACTCATGGGGAAGGTCTGGAGCTTCACTGTTGAAGCCAGAGAGACCACGAACCCACCCACAGGGAGGAACTAACAGCTCCGGAGGAGCCGCCTTTAAGAGTTGTAACACTCACTGCAAAGGTCTGTCTGTGGCTTCACTCCTGAAGTCAGCAAGACCACGAACCCACCGGAAGGAAGAAACTCCAGACACATCTGAACATCTGAGGGAACAAACTATGGACACACCATCTATAAGAACTTTAACACTCACCGCAGGGGTCCGCAGCTTCATACTTGAAGTCAGCGAGACCAAGAACCTGCTAGAAGGAAACAATTCCGGACACACCAGTAGCTGGGATTATAGGCACGTGTCAGTATACCTGGCTAATTTCTGGATTTTTACTAGAGAAGGGTTTTCGCCATGTTGGCCATGCTGGTCTCAAACTCCTGGCCTTAAGTCATCCACCTGTCTTGGCCTCCCAAAGTGCTGGGGTTACAGGCGTGAGCCACCACACCAACTGGAAGTGTGATAATTTTGAGCTTGTCCCCAATTTTAGTGGAAGAAGGAAAGTTGAAAGAGGGTTAGAATGGGTGTGGAATAAGCCCACATGTAATATACATTACAATATCCAATTAATATTTGTTGGGTTGCCTTATTACAAATAAGATTTTCTTATTTGAGAGTGTGTCCTTATGCACTGGAGTAAAATTGGTAAATAGATATTTTCTTAAACACTAACTCTGATTGCTTGTTAATAGTCGGCTTTCCCATGCCCAGTGGGAAAAACATTGAGATTGATCAGTGGTATTTTCCTTATATAGTGAAAGATTATTATTACTCTAAATATATGTTTGATAAAACTTCACTAGTGAAATAATGGGCACTGCTGCATACCATCAGTGTAAGGGATGCACACATTTGGATTGCTTCCTGCGTATACTTGCAGTTTAATGTTAGAGAACCAACATGTTACACCAGAAGGGTTGTTTGGGGCTACTAATTTTTTTTTTTTAGTTCCACTTCAATAATACTTATCATGAATACAAGGATCACTGGCAGAGTCAAAGATGTTTACAAAATGGCTACACAACGTCCAAGTTACTGAGGAACCAGGTTGCTCCTCCAAGGTTACGAGGTCATCCATTTACAGTGCTTTTCCAGAAAATGGTTATGTCAGTTGCCCTACAGGTTGAATAAAACCTGTGTACTCTAGGCCGGGTGTGGGGGTTCACACGTGCAATTTGGGAGGCCGTGGTGGGTGGATCACTTGAGGTTAGGAATTTGAGACCAATCTGGCCAACATGGCGAAACCTTATCTCTACTAAAAATACAAAAATTAGCCGGTGTAGTGGTGTGCACCTGTAATCCCAGCTACTCAGGAGGCTGAGGCAGAAGAATTGCTTGAACTTGAAAGACGGAGGTTGTAGTAAGCCAAGATCATACCACTGCACTCCAGCCTGAGTGACAGAGGATGACTCCGTCTCAAAAAACAAAACAAACAAAACAAACAAAAACCAACAACAAAAAACGTATGTACTCTCTGGAGATCCAAGACAGTACCAAAGGCACAAGAAGTATGTTTTCCAGAAGTTCCTTCAGAAAACTATTTCAAATAGTGCTTCCACAGCACCTTTTGTATTTTTAGGTAACTTGATACAAAATATACATTTCCTTTGGAATTTTTTATTTTTTTATTTTTTATTTTTAGATGGAGTTTCATTCTTGTTGCCCAGGCTGGAGTGCAATGGCACGATCTCAGCTCACCACAACCTCCACCTCCCAGGTTCAAGCGATTCTCCTGCATCAGCCTGCTGAGTAGCTGGGATTACAGGCATGCGCCATCACGCCCAGCTAATTTTATATTTTTAGTAGAGATGGAGTTTCTCTATGTTGGTCAGGCTGGTCGTGAACTCCCAACTTCAGGTGATCCCCCGGCCTCGGCCTCCCAAAGTGTTGGGATTATAGGTGTGAGCCACTGCGCCTGGCCGGATATTTGTTTTCGAGGCAAAAGGTGAAGAACAACTTTGGAGTTTGGGGTGGGAGTGGGGGAGTGTGGAGAAGATGTGCTACTTTGGGACCAAGTAAGAGTATTATAGAAAAGAAATTTGTTAAACATATGTGTAACTTATATGTCTCTTTAGAAAAACCACAAACAAATATTAATTCCCTAAAACAATGTTTACCTGCTGTCCCTTGGATGACTTCAGCTTAATTTCACACTTAAGAGCCTTAAAGATTAGGTGCTTAATTACAGCAATTACCACTGATTGCTTTGGAAATAAAAAATGACTATCTAATATAAAATCATTAATATTATACTTGGTGGAGTGGTGTTATTATTAATAATAATCTAGATACTTGGGTCCCCATCTGATTTTTTGGCATGGTAAAATTAAGTACTTACTGCTTCAAAGAAACAATTTGTTGTATCATTAAGATATTATTACATTCAACAAATTTTGAATAAATGCCTACTGTATGCCCAGGTTTGAAATAGGTAGAGGAGCTATCATAATAAGACAAGTTCTCTCAGGAAGGTCACAGCCTGGTGGACAGTACAGACAAAGGCATTACACCAACACAACATCATAATCAATGTGCATATGATACTATGGGATCACAGCCTATAGATTAGAGAGACATTTAGAGGGGGAGACAGCTGAGCTGAAGCTAGTTGTTTTCCCAACAGAGAAAGACAAGGTCATTCCAGGCAAGGAAATAAGGGCAAACCATCATGAAAGAACATAGTGTGTCTGGAAAAAAAAAAAAAAACAACATATAATTCTATGTGGCTAGAACATTGGGTACATGTTGGGAAGACACAGAGATGAGGTTGCAAAGCAAATCATATTCAACTTGTGAAGGACATTAAGTGGCATGCTAAGGAGTTGAGACTGTCATTTTGCAGTGAGAGACCAAAAAAGGGTTTTCAAGCAATGCACTGACATAATCAGATTTGTATTTTGTAAATGGAACTCTGGCAGCCACATGGAGGAAAAACTGGCAGGGGGAGTCTGGAGTCAGAGAAACCAGTTAAGACTCTAATTCAGGAGACCAAATGAGAGATGATTATCATAAACATGTTCCTCCAAGATAATCTGACACCCATCGACCCATAAAGACAATGTAATGTGCCTTGACACTTCTGGCTTCTTCCCACGGATATCAAGTTCCCTTTAGGTTTTTGACCTTTGATTCCAGATTCTGTCCCTTTACATCTGCTCTTTCTGGCTTCTCAGCTCTGTTTCTTCACCAAATTTCTTCCTCTTTCTTGCCTCACAATGGATGCACTCAGAGATCAAATCCCTTGTAAATACCTGGTATCTGACTCTCAGTCCAGACTTTACCTGAATTCAATCTGCTGACCTGAGGGATAATAGCCCACTCACCCCGCTACTATTTTTCTGTATTGGAGGACAGAAGATCTAGACATTGACTAGCTACTGAATTTATCCAACCCATTCCTAACTTTTTAAACTCAATGACTTCACTCATATAGCATGCCGTGGGGTGGAAAAGCTCCCATGGAAAACCACAGATGAGGTATTGACTATTATATCGGCTCTTACAGCCCTGGATTGGGTGTACAGGGCTGATAAAAGTGACTCAAGAATGAGAAAATTTCCCAAAAGAATCTAGATAGATTCTTGTAATTAGCACTGTCACTCAGGAAAACTTTCCTGGATCTTAGGTCAAGCTTGTCCAACCCATGGCCCACTGGCTGCATGCAGCCCAGGATGGCTTTAAATGTGACCCAACACAACTTTGTCAACTTTCTTAAAATGTTATGAGTTTTTGCTATTTTTTTTTTTTTTTTTTTTTTTTTAGCTCATCAGCTATTATTAATATTAGTGTATTTCATGTGTGGCCCAAGACAGTTCTTCTAATATGGCCCCCTAAAGATTGAACACTCCTGTCTTAGGTTAAAGCCAAGTGAAGTTTAAAAGATGTTACAATGACACAGAAGGAGCTAACACCCTGGGTTAAGATGGATTTCTCAGAAACAAACAAATAAACGAAAGGTGCCACTGGAAGGGTCAATCCTAAATCCGGCAAAGGCTACAAACCTCAGAGCCCCAGAGGAAAACATTGTGGCTTTCCTGAGGAGTCAGAGGTAGCCAAAGCTGAAATGGGTGTTGTCAACCATGAGGATCTCATCTTCTGATATAAAGAATCAACACTTTATTTGGCTGAGTCACAAGCCACAACACTCAAACTTGAATGTGAATGCAAAGACATATTTATTAGCACAAAGCCATTCTCCCTCCAGCCTAAGCTGCTTTAACAGAAGGTGTGATTAGGGGTGTGGCTGAGGTCCCTTTGTCTCTAATGGCTAGATATACCTGTTTGAATATGCTAAGGAATTTCAGGGAGATGAACTCAAACTTTTATGGTTCTGTTGGATACAGATGCCCACTTTACCATCCCATCAGTTCCATGAAGGATAGGGACACCATGATTCTACTGGTAAGAGTTATACAGAACCACAGTAATAAAGGAAAGCTAATGTGATTTTATTGGCGGGGCCCTTTGGACTGATTTAATGTACTATTATTGTTACTTTTAAAATGGAAACTACAGCAGAAATTGATGGTTATTTATTTGTACTTCCCTGTTCCATAAGTGCTAGAAGGAATTCTCATATATGGGAAGAGCAACAAGTAGAAAAATCCTAGTGTAAACCAGCCATCTCTCTGGCCCATTCTAAGCAGGGCCTCCAAACCATAATGACCTCTACAAGCTACATGTCTCTGTAACTGATGATGTTGCCTATTGGAGTCTCTGGCAAAGGGAACCTTTACTGAAATCTTCCACCTGGAAGCACATCTGTGGTTTGCACTCATAACTTTACTGACATGGCTACTGGGTACATCCCTTTTGGAAGTACCAATTAGCTTTCTACTGGGCTTACCCTTCTCTTGGTGGCTATCAGTGGTTTCTCTCCTCCACTGACATCCTCACAGTTTCTGGTGTTATTGCACCAGTCCCATCAGCCAACTCAGGTCATACCATTGGACCATTGAAATTAGTCTATGGCGTGTCTTCAGTTTTTTAGTCCATCTGGAGTCTGAAAATGCATGACTTTTATTACAAAAGTCACTCAACAATGGGCTGGTTGTCAACATATTTGATGGACTTTTCACTCTCCTCATCATCCACAGGCATCCTGTATCGAGGCATGCTGAAACATCCTTCTCAAAAAACAATGCAAAAGGATTTTTGACTCTACCACTCTTTCCTCCCACTGGTTCACCCACTTTTGCAAGACAATTTGTTCACTGTAGGTGGTTGTCCCCAGAAAGGAATCATCTTCTCTCAGCCTCTTCCTGAGTAATAACTAAAATGAAAGGGGTATGGGTATTATCCAGATCTGTTTTAAAAATTTGTGGTTCTATCCTGATCATTGCTGGACACAATGCTTCTTTCTTTCTGTTAATGGCAGCCTCAGGGAAGTCTGGTTGGCACACTCTCAAGATAGCCTCCAGACAAAAAAGGGCCTAGAGAATAAAAACTTATTTCTGGTACCACTATCTGGTTCTCTTGTGGGGTTGACATCCCCCACAAGATAATGGTCACTTGGTTGAGTACATTGCTTGCTGAGTGGCCCACTCAGGCCAAGTGTAGGACAAAGGGTCTCTGTAAGTGTTATAAGAATGCTTTCTACCTTCTGGATGTATTGGAACCTTCTGGACAAAAGGTCTAAGAGTAAGTAGGAAATGATTTAAAACAAAGTGAAGTTACTGTTACAGGAATGGAACATACAAATTTTGTGGCAGTAGAGATAGAGCCACAACCCTGGCCTCTGGGGAAGGAAAACTTAAACCTCAGTAAGTACAGAGGAAAAAAGGACATTAATGAGCTATGTCTTTCAAAATCACCCTGGTGCCAGGTGTGGTGGCTCAACCTTGTAATCCTAGCACTTTGGGAGGCCAAGGCAGGCAGATCGCTAGAGCTCATGAGTTAGGGACCAGCCTGAACAATATGGTGAAACCCCGCCTCTACAAACAAACAAACAAACAAAACAACAACACATTAGCTGGGCATGGAGGCATGAGCCTGTGGTCCCAGCTACTTGTGGGACTGATGAGGTGGGAGAATTGCTTGAATCTGCGAGGTAGAGGTTGCAGTGAGCGAACATAGCATCACTGCACTCCTGCCTGGGTGACAGAGTGGGACCCTGTCTGAAAAAGCAAACAAACAAAAGACCATCCTGGAGGCTTCCTCAGGAAGGAAAATGCCCTAATGTGACTCTCCCTATAACCATTGCAAGCACTTTAACTTCTGTGTCTGCCATTCTCCACCAGATGGTTATGACCTTAATACAGTTACTATTTCCCTTAATTTTACTGAGAAATCTCGAACAACAGGGGAAGGTCCCAGCTGCTACACTTCCTAGGCAAAATGCCTGATAGCATCTCTGAATCTCTTTACCACTCGTATTCCCATAGCCAATATGCAGTCATTCCATGGTAGGACAAATGCCACCCAGGTGGTACCTTGGACAAATAGGGGGCAAGTTGGACTCTCTCAGGAAGTTCCTCCAAAATCAAGCATTAGACTCACTCTAAATATGAGTAGAGCCCTAAGCTGGCTTGGAGGCCACATTGGAAGCACTGTTCACCTGTCCCTGACTAATGTAGTTCCCACCAGGCAGGCTCCAATGATTACAAATAACAATTACTTCCCCAGGACTGTACTTCTTGTGCAGAAGTCAGAAATGGACTTGCTTCCCTCTTTAAAACACTGTTTTATACCTTAAAGGTATTCATAAAAGACCTGAAAGTGTTTAAAGAAAAACCACCTATACATCATGTAGCCCTCAGATGACTGAAAAAATCTCTCCAAAATGAGGTTACTTTTAGTTACTCAAAGAAAATCCTCAGAGGAATAACTGACTTGTTATTTATGTGCACCCTCAGACAGTTTATCCTACAATGGGAATTATTCCATGAGAAAAGCCAATACAAAATGTTTTTCTGACTTTACCTAAACTGATCAATGATACCACTTCAGCGCCAAAAGGCATTTAGGTCAGTCTCAATTCACTTTCCAGGATTGTTATGGATGACAGAATAATTCTAGACTTTTCTCCTTGCAGACCAAGGTAAAATCTGTTCATCATTAATAAATCCTACTGTGTCTGGATTAATGCCTCAGGCCAAGAAATTTAGGGAGAAAACCACTTGACTTTCTACAGTAGATACTGATGGTTTATGGGATTTGTAGAGTTAGTTGGATCTGATACCCTGGAGACATGATTGAGGTCAGTACTGCAGGATGGCCTCATCCTATTGTTTGAAGTTCTGATGGTGGTAGCCTTAATTAAATGCTACCTGAGACTACTGGAACAGATTTGGTCCTGGCCTCTGTCAGTAAGATTGATCCGAGTGACTGATGGAGTGGCATACTCATGGGAAATTCACTAGAAACCAAGGCAATATAGAAATATGGGGTGGGTATTAGTGGGAGACAATACTCCATAGGTCCCTTTTGTTTCTGCATGTCTTTGAACAGAGGCACGGACGTCCTTTGTTTCAGACTATAGTTTTGAGATATTTGTATATGTTTGTGCAGCAAACAGTCTTGGAAGATAGAGATGGTGTCTCCCTATAAGGCAAAGGGTAGGCAGTTTTACTCATTATTATAAAAGATTCAAATTCCCTAAGCTAAGGCTCCTCTCCTGTAACACCAACCTACTGAATGCAGATGTCACTTGACTTTCTTTGTGTTGCCCTGTGGGAATTGGAGTTTAGAAAACTAGAGCAAATGCCAGGAGATTCTAGCTACTGCTATTGCCATGAGTAATTAAGTATTTGATCCTAACTCAAGAGTCTCATGTCTTCTGTCAGCATCCACGAAGCAAACTTGTAAAATTACAAGTAAGATAAAATTTCAGACACTTCACAGTTCTTAACAGCTACCCTATGGCAATTGGGGAGATTCATCATCAAATACTGTGGCTCTCTTTAGTTCTGCCACTGATCTCTCCGATGCTTCCAAAAGTAGAACCATACATTTTGTAGTTGAAGAACCAAGATATGAAATAGTTATTTTCAAACTAATACTATTTTAAGTTCCAGAAAGGATCAACATCAGGCCATAGACCGATTAAGAAAATGGCAAATGCAGTAATATTTGGAAACACGTCCAAACAAACTATTTTATACTATCACAACATATTCCAGCTATTGCAGCCATCCCTTCATCTTTGGGCACTTTTAAAATTTATGCAGATAATTAGCATAATGAACTTGAAAAGATGTAGGGTGAAATATCATGAAACTTGAGTTGAAAAGCCAGTTTTGCCAATTACTGGCTGTGGAGCCTTGGACAGATTACCTCCCACTGCTTTGCATCTCAGATTATTCATCTTTAAGATGTATATTGGAGTGGGAAAAATGAATTCATTTTGGTAGATAATTTTAAGTTTTTTCCCCCAGTTCTTATTTTCAATGAATAGTAGGAAGAATTTATAGCCAAGTGGGGAATTATGAAGTTTCTTTTCCTCCCTATGTTTGCTTTAGCAGGAGGTTCAGACCAGGAATAAAGATTTCTACAACTGTCTACTTGTCTTTGCACATGTAAGCGAGATCTGTTTTAACCTTCTTTGAATTAGGGTTCATATTCCAAGGAGGCACATCCTATGAAATGAAATGTAAGAGAGGAACATTCCTTGCACAGAAGGTCTTTTTATTTGCTGCTTTCACCACACACATCCATCTTTCCTGTGGCCAGCATATTACACAAACAGGAAAGTTAGTTGATTTCCTATTCAATACATGACACAATTTTGCCAAGGTCATGCTGCCCTTGCCAGGGCTAGCCACAGAAGAAACACACCCATTCACTTGGACTATCATAGGATTTTCTTCTGGGCACAGTGTAGTAGCTATAAAATAATGAAATTATTAGTCTAATTTGTTCATTCATTTGTCTATTTTAGCAAAGTTTTTAGGACCTACCACAGCCAGCGAATAGGAATACTAATAGTATTAATCAGATCTTATACCAGCCCACAAGGATCTCATAATTGCCTGAAGGAGGCATATACCAACAGATAATTATAATACAGTCAGATACAGGCTAAAATTATAAAGGCAGGGGCATGAGCAGCTCTTCTATAAAAGTCTTAAAAGGCTTCTCAGAGGAAGAAATCATTGAGCTAAGATTTAGGGGGTTCATAGGTAAAACTAAGTAGACAAAGAAAGAGGATATTCAAGCAAAAGAAAGAGCATATAAAAGCAAGGGAGGTGAACCAAAATAGAAGATCAGATACTTCAATAAGGCTGGAACATAAGTTACTTGTAACCTTAAAAGAAGTAAAGATAGGCAGATAGGAACATTCTGGGACAAGTGGTTTGGGGGTTTACGACTTGAGGCTTTTGAGCCTATTTATATGCTGAGTGGAAGAAGACAGAGGAGAGGCTGAAGATGGGGGAAAAAGGTCACTGCTATATAAAGTTCATAGGGAAATTAGGACAAAATGATTTCTTGACCAGAAGGTGAGTAGAAAAGGTTAGTCTGAGACTGAAAATGGGTCCCTTCTTCATCTTAAAAAGATATACAAAAAGAAAATGGATGCAGATGTAAGAAACCTTGAAAGAGAAGTGAGAAAAGCCAAGAATTCAGGTTTCCTGGCACTAGGAGGTGAATGAGAGATAAGATTCCTGCAATCTGGGTGGTTGGCAATTCATATGCTTAACTCACTCAGTCCTTCATCCCTTCATTAATTAATTAATTCATTCAAAAATATTTACTGAGCACAGGAATGTAATGATGAACTAGACACTAATTCTCCCTTCAAAGAGTTTGCAATCTAGTTCAGGTAAAAGAGCATAAACCTTGGTAGGCAATAGGTACTTAATGTATGTCTATAGAAAGAATGAGTAAATTAAACACTGCCCCTCGAAAAAGGCAAAGATGAAGTATAATTAGAATACAAAGGGAAAGGCATGCTTTTTAGGACTGTGTGGGTTCTGAAGAATGAGTAGATCTGAATATACAGAGAGGGGTGTGGGTGGGGAACGTCAGTCTGTACAAAAGCAATACATCAGCAAAATTCTGGAGGTGGGGAGGGATAGGACATAAGACAGGGAAGAGCAAATCTCTTCTGAGGAATATGCAACAAAATAAAATTGGCAACATTAACAGAAGTCTTTCTTTCAATTTTCTTTGGCTCTCTACATCAATATTAGTGGTATTTATTGCTTTGGGTGGGAGACAAAATACTTCAAAGAGAAGCCAGCATTAAAGTAGACATGTGACAAATAGGACAAAGACAGTGCCTTGAACCTCCCAGAGCCCCAGAGAAGGGAGAGAGAGCATTCTAAATTTTCTTATAGCCCAGGGAGAGCTGGCAGTGGTTGTGAATGAACTGTAAGACGTGGAAATTCCTATAGGCTGAGACAAGGAGGATTCAGGGTAGTCTGCAAAGACCTGGTAACTTAGGAGCAGAGAGAATATGTACATTTTTTGTGTATATAACTTCAAAAGCGTGTTCTGTGTTTTAATTTGTGAAATCTGGCAATCCATACACGAATAAGACACTTCTTTCTGGGTGCTAGGACAACACAAAACACTCTTTCCACCCTAACCTTGAAGTCTGGATCATCTTGGGGAAAATGGGAAAAGAACTGAGAGGAAGAAAGAAGACTTGAACTCACTTGAATTTAATTCCAATTAAGCCTAAGAAAATCCAGAAGGTACTAAGTTTATTTTGATTGGCAAGATTTAGTTTTCTGACATCAGTGGAAATTCACTTATAGAAAAATAAAATTTCTTTTTTTGGCTCCTAAGTTTATGACTGAAATTTAGATACTATTACACATGAATAAATTCTGACTCTAAACAGAAGATCCTAGTTTCTAAACACATTTCCTACAACCAAGAACCAGAGCTTCTTGGAGAAATTGTTGATTCAAGATCCAGGTAGGGAAGATTCAAAGTCAGTCTGAGATGTATTGCTGTTCCAGAAAGCAAGACAGTTTTTCAGGACTGATGAGGTTTGTGAAAAGGACACTGAAACCTTACTGAAGGGGCTCCAACTGTCCAAGTTGTAACAATTCAAGCATCAAAAAGAATAATGGTTGAAACTGATTGAAAGATACTGTATATATGAAAAAAATCCGTGAGTTGATAATGATATTTAAAAAGAGAAAACAAGAAAAAAGTACTTTGTCATCATTCATGGTAGCTATTAAGTCACTTCCTTACTTTGAAAAGTGGTAATTAAAAGAGATAAGACTTTATCTTACCTTTCTAATAAATATTCATAGCAACCAAATAGCCTGAGTTAAACAGGAAAGCCACATGTTATAGAGGAATAATAATTATGTGCAAAGAATGACAAGATTGGACATTAGCTATTTTTCAATGCTTGATGAAATGATTGATGCAGGAAAGAATTATAGATTGCTACTGAAATCATTAGGTGAATTGTTCAGGAAAAATCAGACATTCATATGGTGGCAAAGTAGCATAGTCAGATTACCTTCTGGTCACAAAGAGGAAAAACATAATTTTATCATAGAAGAATCAGAGGGTCGTCACCTCATTCCAGTGGCCAAACCATAAATAACTGATTGTGTCAATATAATACTTTCTATTGTTATATGAAGTATATAACACCATCTACAATGCAATTTTGCTAACTCATCTAATTAAACCTTTAGAGTCTAATTTCTAGATTACAGAAAATACAGGGGTTAGATTAGCACTACCCAAAAGAAATATGTGCCCTATACATATTTTAAATTTTTCTAGTAACCACATTTAAAAAGTAAAATGAAATAAAATTAATATCAATAATTAAGACATTTAACCCAATATATCTAAAAGACTATTATTTCAACATGCAATATAAACTCTATTAATGAGATACTTTATATTCTTTTTATTTGCAGTATGTCTTCTAAATTTGATGTGGACTTTGTGCTTACAGCACACCTCAGTTTAGACTAAGTACATTTCAAGTGTTCAAAAGTTAGTGGCTACTACATTGATCAGCACAGGGCCACAGGAATAAGCTAAATAACACCATGATGGTTAGTTTTATGTGTCAACTTGACTAGGCTATAGTATCTCCTTATTCAACCAAACACTAATGTAGGTGTTGCTGTGGAGGTATTTTATAAATATGCTTAACATTTACAATCACTTGACTTTAAGAAAAGGAAATTATCCTTGATAATGTTGTGGCCCTTATCCAATGAATAGAAAGAATTTAAGATCAAAACTGAAATTTTCTTGAGGAAGAAGAAATTCTGCTTCAAAAGTACAGCATCATCTTCTACCCGAGGGTTTCCTGTCAGCTGGCCTCCCAACAAATTTCAGACTTGCCAGCCCCCACAATATTATAAATTAATTCCTTGAAATTCATGATGATATATATATGTGTGTTTGTGTATATATATACATTTATATAATTAATAGTGATATATATAATCCATATGACCCATATGTAGAATTCATAATGATACATATATAATCTATAAAAAACAAATATATAGAAATAGATACATATGTATATCTATTTGATGTATACACAAATGAGTTCTAAAGGACATACTGGAGACAACTGGAAAATTTTGAACATGGATTTAATTAGACAATTAAGAAAGTATTGTCAATTTTGGTAAGTGGGATAATTTAATGTTTCAATGGGGGAAAATGTCCATATTTTTAAAAAATACCTTCTGAAGTATTTCAGAATGAGATGTCATATTTCTAGATTATACTGTATTGACCAAATATACATGAAATCATAACCCTGTAGTACAATGCACAAAACATACTCAGACTTCATCTTCGTTGTTACAAACTACATTGTCTCTAGCATAGCAAATCATAGTTATCAAAGTTTTCGCCTAATATTTAATAAAATTTTACTGCGGGATAAATTGGTTTAAAAAATTAAACAAGAACCTAAGGTTGTGATGTGGTTGTCTCTTCCTAGCTGGGGGAACACAAGGCATTCTGCTTCCAGAGCATGAAGGGCAATGACCAGAGTCATAGGGGGTGATGTGGATGGTTCAATATGTAAGTTTTTCCCATTCAGCCCACGTCTCTACATCACATCCAAGGACAGCATGCCTCAGAATGCTGACTCTTTGAAATCAGCTATTAAATGGGTGTTTTGGCTCTCTTTATTGTTTTCTTAAGAGTGCAGTTGTCCTGGTCAAGTTACAGTATGTTCTTACCAAAATTCTCCTGTACAACTAAAATGACAAGATATTTTTCCTTCCCTTCCTGCCATTAAATTATAATGAAGTGTTGGTGAACTTTCTGTTATGGTTACCATTATTGCTATGGGGATAGTCCTATACATTCCAAAAGAAGAAAAACCACATTAGTTCAATATATAATATTATTTAAGACCCTTTGTCAGAAGTAGAAGTAAAAGTTGTTTTATTAATATAAAGTCTTAATAAATATTTATGTACCTACAATGATTTTAGTGTTGGATAAAATATTATATGCACAATGTATTAATTTGTATAGTATTTTTTACAAAGCCCTTTCACATATATTTATCTTATTTGAACCTCATAAGACTCTGTAGAACTGGTAGGTTAGTTACCATTAACTCCATTTTACAGAGTAGGAATGTGGTAGACACTTGGAAGACACCTGACATCTATTCATCCGATCAACACATCCAAATTGCTAACAAAATCCTGATTGTGTTTGAGACAGAAATGTGCTTTTCCTCAATTTAGTACTTGTTTTCACAAACACTAAATCATTATTTAGTGATTTAGGTGTAATGACATAAGTATATATCATTATTAATTATATGTATGTGTCTTATATAATTTGTACACACACACACACACACTCACACACATATATGTCATAGCCCTGCTGTTAAAGGTCTATAACACGGTTCAGGCTCATGACTCAAACAAAAGATCTGCTAGTATTTCTGGGAAGTCTTTGTATGCTTGGGTTTTGCTTTTTTTTTTTTTTTTTTTTTTTTGCTCGTTGTTATTTGTTCTGTTTTCTTTCTTAATTAAAAGAACCAACACAGCTATCTCTCTTCATCATTCGTTTTCTTGCCTTGTGTGTAAATTTAAGGACTATAGCTACCATAAGCATTATGTGACCAGGGAGGAAAGACCAAAAGAATCAGAAATATTGGCTCAGCAGTTTGCTTCTGGACTTTGTAACATGACAGTATAAACTCTCATTGGAGACTGTAGTTAAGTTTTCTGTTACCTGCAGTCCAATGCATTCTCAATTGAGTCTGAGACTGAATGTTTAAGTGATATTCCCAAGGTCGTGCAACCTTTAAGAGACACAGGTAAGATTAGCTTAAGTCAATTACTCTTTACAAAGCTGTCTCATATCCACGTAATGGTCAACAATATTTTATTAAATGCTTATAAACTACTACTATAAATACTAAGATGAATAAGATATAATCTTTTTCCTTAACTCCACAAGTCAAGGAGATAATCATGTAAACAAATACGAATAGTAAAGATGTTGACAGGAAAACTATGAACCAAACAAAGTAGGTCTAGAGGCAAATCCAGTTTATGACCTGTGGTTCAGAAGATATTTGAGCAAGGGTTTGAAAGAGAAAGATCTGCCTAATAGAAAAGGAGAAGAGTATTTCAGCTTCAAGGAAGAGCAGCAGGAAAGGCACACAGGTGGAACTGCACTTGTTTTGTGTAGATCTGTGTGCTTAAGTTTGTTTCTTCTGAAGGTATAGTCTTAGAAAAGGGATTGTATGCATGCCATTTATTAACACGATCCCAGAGAATAAGTACAGGAGTTTCGGAAGAGTGAAACAAGGACAGGGAAGAACCAATACCAGGGTGCATTATCAAGTAGGGTCCTACTGTGGGTATCTGGAGCACAATTCTACTCGGACTCCCTGAAGAACTATATAGAACACACCTCAGAATTGTGCCCCTGAAGGCTAGAACATGGGGATATTGTCCATCAGCTCCTTTCCTCCACTGGTCAAGGGTTGACCCATGAATTGTTAACTACTTTGTACTTTCAGGTTTGTATATATCAAGAAAGTTCTCAACAGCATTCTTTCCATCCTTTCAGGAACATTCCCGAACAGAAATCAAGAGATAAGAGGTACAGTTGAAGTGCAGTATTGTTAAGTTATACCTTCAGAAAACTGTTCTCTATAGTAGTAGCTGTACTAAAAGGTAGACCAATAGGATATAAGGCCAGGCACAAAAGATGGTCTGATACACTGTGATATGGTTGTAGTGGAAGACATAATGTCTACAGATGAGACTAGAAGGGTAGACAGGGTTTTTTGTTTTGTTTTTTAAAAGCCTTAAATTCTGGTGGCAGGGGCAGTTCTTAAACCTGGGGTTCCCTCCTCCTTAGGGCACACCCTTGAATTATATGTAAGGGTTTGTTTATATAAGTACAGGCCTGTATTTTTTCTTAGTGGGAGGCCTTAGAGTTTCAGAGGACTCAGTGATTTAGAATAGCAGAGTAGAGATAAGAAGACATTGGGTTAGAGTTCACATTTCAGCTTTTGGTTACTGCTAATGTTTCATGTTTTTTGAATCTGATAGATTGGAAGGCTGGTGTCCAAGATGCGTTTACTGACAAGCCTCTCTGGTCAGCATTCCGTGATTTACCCTGAAATATCTATGGGCCTTCTGGATGGAAAACTCTGGTGTGATTGTATGGTTGTTATGAAACATTGCTGTTGAGTGCTGATACTTTCTTGTAGACCTCTATATGTTATCTTATTTCATTCTGACATGATTCCCAACATCTACAGAGTTTAGAGTCATATCTTTGTATAAGATGCAACTCCTTGATGCACCTACTAACTCCTAGGCTCTTTCCAGTAACTGTTGGCTGGAAAAAGTCTGTAATATCTCCACTCTCCAAACTTCTAGAGCCTCAATTACAATAATAAATTTGGAGCATGGACATATTTTCCCATGAAATATGATTTGCTATGCTAGAGACAATGTAGTTTGTAACTACATTCCTTTCAGAGGATTTTCAAGGGTAACAGAAGAATATTGTGAGTTTAGTTAAGCAGAAACTAGCACCAAGTTCTGTGTGGTTACCATGGGATTTATATAAATATTTTAGAGTTATAACATTCTATTTTAAATTGATAAAGACTTAACTTCTTTACCACATCCCAAAACTCTGCACTTTAACTTCTTCTGCCCTGACGTTTTATGTTATTGCTGTCATAATTCACATATTTTATATTATGCATACATTAACAAATTTGGTTATTTTTACCATTTTTGCCTTTTAATTTTTATGCTATAAAGGTAATGTGTATACCACCATTACAATATCAGAGTGTTTTAAATTTGACTATATTTGACTAGATTTTTAATTATATATTTCCATACATTTCAAGTTGTTAATAGTGTCCTTTCATTTCAACTTGAAGAATTCCCTTCAGCATTTCTTGTTAGGCAAGTTCAATGGTAATGAACTCCCACAACTTTTGCTTTGCTGAGAAAGTCTATCTCTCTCGCCTTCATTGCTGAAGAACAAATTTGTTGGGTGTGATATTCCTGATTGAGTTTTCCTCTTTTAGTACTTATGATATATTATTCCACTCTTCCTAGCTAAGAAAACCACTGATAGTTTTATAGAGGTTCCATTTTATGCGACAAGTTGCTTTTCTCTTGCTACTATCAGAATTCTCTTTGTCTTTGGCAAAAAAAATTTGATTATAATGTGTCTTGGTGAAGATTTTTTCATGTTTAATCTGTTTTTGATTATTTGGGATTCATGAACCTAGATGTTC
The DNA here is from genome assembly GCF_008728515.1 of Papio anubis. NCBI lineage: Eukaryota > Metazoa > Chordata > Mammalia > Primates > Cercopithecidae > Papio > Papio anubis. Next base: position 104,696,778 of record NC_044980.1, read on the forward strand.
ATTTCCCACTCCAGATTTGGGAAGTTTCTGTTATTTCTTTAAAATGACTTTCTTCCCCGTTATTTCTCTCTGCTCCTTTTAGGACATTCATAATACATACATTGATTCTGTTGATGGTGTCCTAAAAGTCCCATAAGTTTTCTTCACTTTTTAAAATTCTTTGTTCTTTTTGTTCCTCTGGGTTATTTAAAATGTCCTTTCTTCAAGGTCACTGATTGCTTCTTCTGCTTGACTGAGTGTACTGTGGAAGTATTTAAGCTCTAGATGGACGTTTTCACTTGGGTCATTTCACGTTTCCTGAATTTGTTTTTTTTTTTTTTTTTTTTTTTTAATGGTTTATATTTATTTGTTGAAATTATTTTTTTTCTGATTTTGTGTAGTTGTCTATATGTGTTCTCTTCTAGCTCACTAAGCTTCATTAAGATGATTATTTTAAATTCTTTTTCAGGCAATTCGTAGATCTCTGTTTCTTTATGGCCAGTTACCGGTGCTTTATTTTGTTCCTTTGTTGATGTCATTATGATTCTTGAGCCTGATTATTAGTGATCATTGAGGATTTGTGTTGATGTTTGAGCATTTGAAGAGGTAGGCACCTCCTCCAGTCTTTACAGACTGGTTTTAGCTGAGAAAGCCCTTTACCAGTCAGTCCATTTAGAGATTCTGGAAGTGTTGGATGGTGGGGTGTACAGGCAACCATGTTGCTGAAGTCCTCAGGCTGGTTGCCCTGGTTTCTGGGTCCATCGAGGTATATCTGGAATCTGGGTCTGTAGAGATAGGCCTGTAGCCGGGGTTCACAGAGGATAATCTAAAGCCTGGGCCACTAAACAAAATAAATGTGAACAGCCTAAGTTATTTAGTTAACAAAGACTCTCAGATTTGATTTCTTAAATGTCAGCTATATGCTCTTTAACAGAGGGACAAAAGATAATGGAAGGCTGAGAGTAAAAGGACAAGTATAGGTATAATAGAAAGGTATATCAGGCAAATATGAAAACAAATCTGATGCAGCAATATTAATATTCAGTATACATATTTTCATATAAAATGTATGTTTAAAAAGATAGAATAAAAGAGTTATAAAGTGAAAAAAGAATGCTGCTGTGGAAATCCAAAATACGTATAAAATGTATAAAATTAATTTCCACTGTTTTGCTTTTTTTAAATGTGACTATTTGACATAAAATTCTATATTTAGTTAGCATTACTACTATCCTCCTAAACCTTATTCAGCAGTTAGACTACCTGACTTTTATTTTCTTTCCCATCTTATGTTAAATTGTTCAAAATTTTAGTTCCAATTTCCTCTTACAAACTTCAAATTAATAATTATTTTTACAGTTAATGAATATTTATATTTACGCACAATTTAAAGCATTCTTTTGCTCATCATTGCTTCTTGTATCTCATTTGTTCCATCTGGATAAATTTCTTACAGATGGAAAGGTAATATTTAATAGGAAATACAGAGCCAAAGAGTTGCTGGTGATCCTCCCAGTCTTCATTTATTTCAAGACTTCTTTATTTTGCCATCATTCTTGAATATTTAGTTGATATACATTATATTAATAGCTGTTTTCTCTTAACCATTGAAAAATATATTCCATTGTGGCCTGTTATTGTTACTTTTGAAATTTCTGCTCTCAAATTAACTATGTTTCTGAAGATAAAATACCCCAATAATTCCTAACAAGTGCTATGAGCCAGTGTTCTTATATGCAAATTGTGTTTACTAAATTTTTGAATCTTCACAGCAACCTAGTGATTATTTATCTTTCTATTATTATTATATATCTTACATGAATATAACTAATAAATATCATAAAGCCTGGGCCCATGTGGGCTGGCCTGGCACTGGTGCAGGACTGGACTCTACGACTCTGAGGGCCAGCCTGGTGCTGGGGTGGGTCTGGCGCCTGGAGCCACAGAGGTCTGCCTGGTGCCTTCGGACTGCAAAAGCCAGCTTTGAATCATGGTTCAATAGGGCAGGCCTTGTGCTAGGGTCTAAAGTTAATTTGCATGTTCACTTCACTCTCCTTCCCCTACTTGGAGGATATCTCTCTCCATACTGCACTGTGTGGGCTTGGGGTGGAGCAACAAACATAATGTGAAATTGTCTACCTCACTCAATGCATTTTTTTTTTTTTTAATTTCTGTGCCCTGCACAGGTGCTATAGTCTCTCACCTGGATTCCAGAGCTCTTATGAAAGGATGTTCATGCATGAATAGTTGTTCAAATTGATGTTTCTGTGAGGGGATGAGCGCTGGAAACTCCTATTCTGCCATCTTGCTGATGTCATCCTCTGAAGGCATATTTTTTTCTTTCATAATTGAGATTTAAATGGTTGAGAATTAGTACACAGACATTTCAATTTGTACACAATTGTTAACAGACATCCCAAAATGTAAAACGTCGTGCGTTATAAATCTTTTTCAAACAGTTATTCTAGTGACTTTTCAGCTTAAAATCTGGAAGCAAATTTTCCTTAAGAAGGTATCAAGTATTAGTATCTTGAAAGGTTGATATAAGCTGTTACATAAGTTCCAAAAAAGCACAATTTAATATCATATATACTACACACTCACATTTTTAATCTTTCACAAAATTACTAGGAAAACAGGACTAACATGACCAAAGATGTTACACAGCGCATGTAATTCTGACATGGAAAGCTATGATCAAGGAGCGGTTTTCTTTAGGAAGTAATTCTACCAAAAAAAGAAAAGAAACAAAATGAAACCCCATGGGAATAGAAGTAATTTTAAATGTTCAAGACACGTTAAGTGTGCAACTATGACTCTGTATTGCCATTTAGTATGCTTTGTATTATAGGATAAAAAGTACCACCAGCTAGAATATTAAGCTGATACCCAAGACAGTCACAGTCTCCCATAATTCAATATCCCACGATTTTCTAGTTACACCAAAAAAATAAAAAATAAACAACCAGAAAATAATTCTACCTCTTAAAAAAAGATGACACTTAAAAAAATGGGAGGAGGTGGGATTTCCCCTTTCTTAAAAATGCTTCTAGAACAAGTAAAAACTTGCATTTACAAAATGGTTAATAAAAATATTCCCGTGGATTTACAAGAGGGGAGACAAGAATCACCGATAAACCATGATATATAATATTAACCAGACTTGGCTTCTTTCATTTCACTTCATCAGAGGCTGGACTCTCCTCATTTTTAGTTTCTCTGTTTTCTGCAGGTAAATTTTATTTGGTCTCTTGGTTAGTCACTTCCCTTTGCTCCTTTTACCTTTTTGTTTGCATTTTGTTGTCTAAAGATTTATCCTTTCCTGCTGCCTTTCTTGGCTTCATTTCTACTTTTGTAGGAGCAGGCTTAGCTCACTGATCTCTTGGGCTCTTCCTTTACTGTTCTTTCAATGGGGCTGACCTTCTCTCGAGCATCTTGGTAGCAAGGAGGGCTGCCTGGATACTGCTAGTCCTCCTGAAACTTTACTTCTTTAAAAAATATTCTGTAGCTCACTTGTCAGTAACTCAAATTTACCTTCTCCTTTGAGTTTTCCTAATTAGTGATATTTTACTACCCTCTGCATCTGTCTGGCTTCACAGTTCCATGAAGTAATACCAAAATCTATATTTTCCTGGATTTGCTCCTTGTTTATCAGATTTCTTTCACTTGCTTAACCATGCCTAAGGCACATTTAATAGCTATTTGTATATAATTTAAGAGAAGTTGATTAGAAACCAAAATTTGTTTATTTCATTCATATCCATTGTTCATTCATTCATGTGTTAATTAAACTAATGTTTCATTATGCATCTACTACATGTCATAAAGTCAATAAAAAAATCTTAGGGGACCAAACACTAACAAAGGTGATGACACATGCCAGAGATTTCTGAGCTGTGAGAAACACCTAAGCTTCTTCAGTTCCATGAGGCTGACACATATTTTAAAATGAAGACATGACACACTTTTTTTTTTTTTTTTTTTTTTTTACACACTGTCTTGGTTTGGATTGATATTACAAAATACCACAGACTGGGTGGTTTAAACAGCAAACGTTTATTTCTGACAGTTCTAGAGACTGGAAATACAAGATCAAGCTGCCGAATGGTTGGGTTCTCTGTGAGGGTCCTCTTCTTGTCATACCCTCTCATGGCCTTTCCTTAGTGAATACACAGAGAGAGAAAAATCTTGAGTCTCTTTCTCTTTTTGTAGGGGAGTAAATCCTACTATGTGGGCTCTACCCTCATGGCCCAATGTAACCCTAATTACTTCCCCAAGGTCTCACTTCCAAATACCATCACATTAGGGGTTTGTGTTTCAACATATTAATTTTGGGAAGACATAAACAGTCAATAGCACATAATATTACATTTAACAAACTAATGTTTTTTACACACACAAATCAATGTGATATAAGTATTATCTCCATGCAGTCATAGTGGGATTTATAAACTATACTAACTCATAATGTCCTGCAAAGCAGTATGCTCCAATAATAGACCCAAGTTTAAAGTTATCTGATAAATGCCATCTGGTCATCCTGTCTCTATTTGTATATCTTTGTTTGGAGACAAGGTCAAATTTCTAAATTTTATGGCTTCTATGAATGTGAGGTCTGGGCCAAATGGCTCCAGTTGTTTACGAGCAAATTAGAATAAATTACACATACAGATACAAGACACACAGTTAACTATATACAAATATAATTCAAAGTTTTTATTCAAATCCATAAGCTAGCCAAAACCACTGGTTGTATCAAGTCTGAAGGGAAATGTACATGTATTCTTTCTAGCTCTTCTGTTCCAAAATATTCGTGGAGGATCTTTGGTGTGGTTCTTGCAACACTGCCAAAGACTCAAGACCAAGCAAGACCTAGGAAAGGCTCTTTCCTCACGTATGCATGACCCTGAGTTTCAGTAAAACTCAACTGGTGGGTCCTGAAGGTTTGGTCCTATTCAGATTCCTCCATTGAAGAGAACACTATAAATACTCTAAGCTAATATATGTCTGATTTATGGTCTTTGGTATCAATTTGGTATTGTGTCCAAATACTAGTGACAAGAAGAATACAATTAAAAAGCATTCTTGATTCTTAGTTTGATATAAATTTAAAAGTTAGTAAGTTCTTTCTTTCACATCAGCTATTTTTAGACACAGTTGGCAGGCCATATGGATATATTTCTAGTTCTTTATTTCTAGTAAGGTTTTATTTAAAAAGAAAAACACAGACTAATGCTAAAAGCTTTCAAATTAGTGCAGATTTCAATGCTAGCCATTTAGATGCTCACAGGATGCTTCTGACACTTTCATATGCCTACATGGAGAAAATTTTTTTCTGTCCCAGTAGCACCTTGGATACACACCTGCCTTTTTAAAATCAGGCATACAAAAGAGAAAGTGCTGATGAATTTGGTGCTGTCTAGACAAGTATACTACAGTGCAGTGTTAGGCCAGTGGTTGCCATGGTAATGCTCAAATAAGCTTTTACAGCTCTGCTAAATAGCGGGTTGTGGATGATTCCTTTGCAACAGACAATTCCTCCCAACCCCCTCCACTGCCTTGAAATGGGAATTGCCAAAAACAATCTGACTAATTCTAAGACATGGAACCATGGCATCCAACAATGTTTCAGGATGTAAGATGAATGCCATGCTTTAATGTTCCTTGTCAAAGTAATTCATTTTCTTTGCCATTTGTCAGCAGAGTTACAAGTCCCTCATTATGTAGCAGAGGAGCCTGAGCCTAAGAAACAACAGTGAGTGGGCAGGAAATTTAGTGTTTTCACTTGTTTCAATAAATGATAGCTTTGGGGTCTTTTTCTCATTATAGTTACGCCTTTCTTCCTTTGAACTAATAGTTTGGGATCTCATGCTCTTCACTGGCCATGGGATAACCTCTGGTGTACAAATTTGGATTTGAGATTACCTCTTTCCTCAATGAGCTGATAGTTTTGTGGGTAACACAGAGAAACTGAGCCCTACAAAGCAGATTTGGATAAGTGGTACATGTGACAAGCAGGATGCTTCTGAAACACAGAACAAAACTTTATGAACAAAACTCAGTCTTAGAAGGACAGTGAAAGCACCTTGGTAGACATGGTATCCAACCTGAAGGACGATAGGAGGAATCCAAGCAAAGTGATGAAAAGCATACCAAGAAGAGGGAACAGGGGATGCAAATCCTCAGATGCACTAGGGAAAAAATACGATGTTCCAGTCAGCTGAAGAAATTGAGGGAGGTATGCAGAGTGTAATAGGCTGTGTGAGGGAGGAGAGTAAAGAAAGATGAATCTTCAAAGGTAAGCAGGGTTCTACTTATGAGATCTTAGCTATGTTTAAAGTTTGGAACTTTATCTTAAAAGCACTGAGGAACCAATGAAAGCTTTAAGCAGAGGAGTAACACTTTTTAGAAACTTACTTCAAATTGCAGTATGGACAATGAATTGGAAGACAGCAAGATCGGAGGCAGGAAGAAGAGTTACATAGGCTTTTTTAGTAGCCAACAGCTTGTCAAATTCAAGGGTCTTTTTTGAATTATCTTATCCATCTGTAGTGAAGACTGTTAGTGGTCCTTCCATATCATGCTTTCTTTATTATATATAGTAAGAAGTTAAAATTCATCTGGGCACACAGCTGCCCAACTGAAATACACATTTTCTAGATTCCCTTGTAGCTAGGTGTGGCCATGGGATCTAAACTGAAATGATACATACAACTCTTAAGGCAAGCCCTTCCCATTTTCCTTTTCTTTCTTCCTGCAGTCTTGAATAAAAATGTAAGCAAGAAGTGAAGGAATTACCTTAGATTATGAGATGGAAGCCCAGTGCCAAGGAAGCAGAGCAGTAAGGCTGAAGGAGCCTGGGATTCTGATGATTTAGGAATCACCATATTAGCCCTGAACCATCTAACACTACCATTTTTATTTCTCAGTTATAGAAGCTAAACTAGTATCCTAATACACTGTCTTTATGTCATGTGACAGTTAATCACTTTCTCCATAAACTCTACTACTTCTTGTTCATAAATAGTTTCCTGTCTACCTATCTACAGCTTATAATCTATCTATCCATCCATCCATCCATCGATGTCTTCGTCCTTTAGCTACTATTTAGTAGCTATGTCTTCATCCTTTAGCTACTCTTTATTTAGCAGTTTTCTTGAATTCTCTTTATCTTTTTTCCGTTGTGGGTGTGATTCAAGGCTCTGTTCTACACTTCCTGCTTTGGACTCATGACTTTATTCAATACAGCCAGCTTCCAATTTTGTATTTTAGCCTGATCTTTATCTAGACTCATTTTCAAATGCCTGCAGCATATTTCCATTTATGTCTCTAACTATCATTTCCAAATCATCATATCCCAAACAAAGCTTGTCATTTTCTTCCCCTCACCCACATGATTCCATTTCTTGGGCCAGTCTTTTCTTTCCAAGGCAATATATATATATATATATTTTACCTTATCAGTCCCAAAATATTATGGTTAACCTTTACTGCTTCACTATCCCCTTCATCTCTTGTGTCTTGTTGCTTTGGTTTGCGTCAAATAACATTTATATTTTGTTCTTCCTATTGCTGTTGCCAGTTTTCAATTCAGCCTGTCAGCTGAGTCCCCTTCTTCCATTCTCTTCCTTTACTACCCTTTTTGAAATATGTAAAGCTGTGACCAATTTCATAAATCACCACTTTTCTTTTCCCCTTCATCAAGAACTGATGGAGGATGTCTAGGTTTGATCACACTAGCTCCCTAAGAAAGACTGTAATGCAGTAGAAAGAACAAAGGTTTTAAAAGTTGACAAAACAGAGTTTGAATTACTAATTCATTAATCACTAGGTGTGTGATCTTTAGCAAATTTTTTACCACTTGAAGCTTAAATAGTGACATATAAGAAATAGAGACAGTAAAAATTCACATGTGGAGGTCATTGTTAGGCTCAAATAAGATACCTTGTGGGGTCTGGCACAGTCAGAGTCATTTTCCTTCTGGGTCATGACAATCTAGTACTCCTATACTCACCATATCTAAGATCTAGTTTCTTCTGCCTCAGGCTGACTGGGATCAGTTCCACCTCTGTGCCTCTGCCCACACTGAGGCATAGATATGTCTATGATATATATATATATATATGCACATATATGTGTGTATATATATATGTATATCCCCTAAGAGATGTATTTCCTTTTTTATTCAACGAATATTTATTAAGAGCCTTCTATGTGCCAGGCACTGTTCCAGCCACTTACTTAAATCCTGCTCATTTTTATGATGTAGTCAAGCTCCATGAAGCCTCCTGCAGGTACTCTGGTGCCTACAACAGTAAAATACATATGCCCCCCACCCCCCACCCCTGCAAAAGGGAAGTGGCTTTCCTAAGGTTACCAAAGTCATTCATAGAATGGAATTTTATATATACATATGTGTATGTACATATATAGAGAGTTCCAATATAAAGAGAGAACGAAAGAGAGAGAGACAGAGAGACAGACAGATCACATTTTCTTTATCCGTTCATTTGTTGATGGACACTTAGGTTGATTCCATATCTTGGCTTTTGTGACTATTACTGCAATTAACATGAAAGTGCAGAGAGTAGAAGGGTAGTTATCAGAGGCTGGGGTGGTGGGGAAGTTGGAGATGTTGGTCAAAGGATACAAAATTTCAGTTAGAAAGAATAAGCTAAAGAGACCTATTGTGCAACATGGTGACTGCAGTTAATAACAATATACTGTATTCTTGAAAAATGCTAAGAATAAATTTTAGGTGTTCTCATGACAAAAAATAACTGTGTGAGGTAATGTGTGCATTAGCTCATGTTTTCCATTCCATAATGAATATGTATTTCAAAACATCATGTTGTTCATGATAAATATAAACACTTTCGTCAACTTAAAATAAAATGTTTTAAAAAGAGACAATGTCCTGTAAGACATGAATACTAGTGTAGTTTGAATGTGTGTCCCTTCCAAAATTCATGTTGAAACTTAACCCCCATTGTGGTAGTAGTAAGAGGCAGTGCCTTTGGGGGAAGTGATTAAATCATGACACTCCACCCTCATGAGTGGATTAGGGCCTTATAAAAGAGCTGGAGGGAACTAGCTTAGGTCCTTTTTGGCTTTCCACACTCTACCAGGTGAGGAGTTCCAGAGATCACCTTAGGGGATTCAGCTGTCAGCAATAAGACTTTTTCTCCAAGTGGTGGTGGAAGGTAAGGAAGGGTGGGAAGTGAGGGAGTATAGTGTGATTTTTCTAGCTTCACATGTGTAGTTTATTTTTTTGTATCTCTTGCTGTTGCATCAGAGCCTCTAAGAAAGCCTCAGAATTTATCAGTGTTACGGTGCTGCCCTACATCTTCTAGTGTATGTGAGGCCCCCTTCACACTCTGACAAGAGCAGTCTCAAATACTGGCACAGCCTCAAAGCTGAACATATGCAGCATCTTAGAGCTTCTCAGGTTTACAGTCACCCTGTTTATGATCATTACTCTTGATAATTTAAATATTCTTCTTGTCAAATGAAGAGATATTTATGAAGTACCTATTATGAGCAAAGTATGCTATTGAGGTTGTATTTAAAACTGGAGTCCTGGGTTTTAGTTCCATCCCATCAATGACCTTGGGACCTTAGGAAAGCCCTTTCCATTTTGTTGGGGACGGGAGGGGTGCATATGTATTTTACTAGCAAATTGGGAGGTAAGTCTTCCTTAGAGTAATGTGTTCTATGACTCAATACAGTGTCATTGTTTTTGGAGTGTACAAGCAGGACATTAAACCATCACAAGTGGACACTGGAACATGGACTCTGAGGCATATCACTAAGGTTCAAATCTTGGCTCTACCACTTTAGTTACTGTGTGAACTTGAGAAAATCACTAAACCTCTCTGTGCCTAGATCCCTTAAAGTAGACAGAGTGAGAGAAGCTTCCCCAAAGGGTTGTTGGGAGGATTGAAAGAGCTTATTGAAGAACTTCATATAAAGGGGCATGAATGAGAGAACTGCTTGGGGTGGTGGAAGTACTCTATATCTTGGTTTTGGTGATGGTGGTGGTGGTCACACTGCTTTATACTCTTGTTACAACTCAGAACTATATACCTAAAAAGAGTTAACTTACCATAATAAATCTGATTTTAAAAATAAATGTATGATTCCAACTATATAACATTCTGGGAAAGGCAAAACTATACAGACAGTAGAAAGATCAAAGATTGCCAGGGGTTCAGAGGCAGGGAAGCAGGGATGGATAGGTGGACCACAGGGAAATTTTAGGGCAGTGAAACTATTCTTTATGATACTGCAATGGTGGACACATTGTCATTATACATTTGTCAAAACCCACAGAATGTATAATGTTGAGTGAACCCTAATGTAAACTATAAGCTTTAGTAATAATGTATAAATATTGGCTCACCAGTTATAACAAATATACCACACCAATGCAAGATGTTAATAATAAGGGGAGCTTTGGGATGGGGGAGAGTTGTACATAAGAACCCTCCATGCTTTTCATTTAATTTTTTCATAAATCTAATACTGTTCTAAAAAGTCAACTTAATTACAAAAAAATTACGACTACCAAAAAAAAAAAAAAAAAAAGGTTTTACATAGAAAAAAGCACTTGGTAAGTTAGTTACTATTATTGCTATTCCTTCCTATAAAAACAACCAAAGTGTTTCTCTTTTTTTTTTTCCCTTAAAAACATGCTGAGATACCTAGGCTTGGGCTGGATCTCTGGGAGATGAGTGAAAGAAAAGGCAACAGAGGGTGGTTCCTCCCCATACAAACTTCTGAAATACTTATTTTTAAGGTTAATATAAGCTTGTAAGCGTCTCCTTCTCTGAGCATCTGAGGTCTGAACTGCACGTGGAAGCTGCTCTTTTCTCCTGAGCTGCTCTTGCTCACCATGATTCAGCCACAGATGCTCTTTCTCATTTCATGATGTGTCTGCCGTTTTACCAAGGAACTGAAGACATGGAACAGCCAATTAAATATCACATTTTCAGTGCCCTTGGGAAAGCCATACAGGAAACAGACTGTGTTTATATCTCACACCTCTGGGGAGGCTGCACAAGCTGAAAGCAATGTAGGATTTTTCCTTCTCTTTATTCTCAAAGAAGAATTAAAAACAAAAATCCAAGTCACCCAGCCACCCAAAACAAACAAGAAAAATGTAGTTTCAAATATAGAAACACTCTCCTTCATGATGAATATGCATGTGGAAGAATTGTCATAAAGTCTGTGAAAAATCTGGCCATAGGCTTTTTAGTTTGAGGGGCTCAGCAGTTCTTCACGCTGAGGGTTACTAGAGCACATATCCCAAGTCCACCCAGCCTGGGGCCAACCTCTCCTTTGCTTTGCCAGGGAGGACTTTGTAGGGATTCACCTGCTGATGGAGCCCTAGTTGACAAGCTCATAGTGGGGGTGTGAGCACTCCCAGGGTGCCAGAAGTCTTGCAGCCCAGGCTCACTGAGATGAGCACTCTTTGTGAGGCTGTAGACAAGCTACATAATCTCCCGGAGCTTCACTTTTTCCATTGGTGAAACATGTGGGTTAGACTAGAAAATCTCTAGGGTCCCTTCCAGCCCCACCATCCTGTGATTCCAAATTCCTATTCAGGGGTTTTCCAGAGCTGAAATCCTTTGTGAAAAATAGTTCTAATCAATTAATTAATGTATATGTCTATTTCTCAATTTCTATTTCTTTGCATTGTGTAAGTGAAACATGAAAATGAATAATGAAACATGAAAATGAATTGTAAAACATGAAAATAAAAACTCAACAGATAAGGCCAGAGCCCCTCTGATTACCAGCTCTGTTACCTTCCCTTCTGCCCTGTCCCAGAAATAACCACTGCTATTACTCTGCATGCATTCTTCCAGATCTTTACACACCCATATAGATCCAGAGAAAACAGGCAATATTGTTTTCGGGTTTTACGTAAATGATGTCATATTCGTTGTTTTATTTTTAATAGTTATGTACTATTCCATAGTATGAATAAATTATTGTTTATTCATCTACCTCCCTACCAATGTCTATTCAAGTCACTGAATTTTTTTTTATTAATATAATGCTACAGTCTCTTGGTGAATGAGTGGGTGTATTTTTCTAAAGTAGACATCAGTAAGTGGAATTCCTGAATTAATTACTTCATTTTAATAGGTATTAAATTGTTCCAGAAAGTGTCTATGCCAAATTGTACACCTATAAGGAATACATTTTCAAAGGGTCATGTGGACTAATGGTTAAAAGCATAGGATCTGGAAAGAGACTGCCTACCAACGCTTATTGGTCTGGGACTTTGATCAAGATATTTTCCCTGTGCCTGTGTTCCCACATATAAAAAATAGAAATAAAATGTTTATACATGATAACTTGTTCTGGAGATTATTAGCACAGTTATTGGTACAGGTAATTAATCAATGTTAGCTCTAATCACTATTTTTACTAGCTTTGGTTTGAGGAGCTTCAAGCTTTTTAACCAAATAGGTCTGTAATCCCACCTCCCAAATCACTCAATGAGTCAACATTTTTCCAGACCCAGAGGTTAAATGCCTGCTGGGCTCATTTAACTCACACTTCTGTATCTTTCTGTGAAGTGAAGCCAGCAGGGCTCTGACTGACAGGCCGCCAGAGCCTGTTTGTACAACAATCTTTGCTAATGTAAATAGCTAAATGCAAACTGCAACATCTAAGAACCTTCAGGGGATTTGAGGACGTTCTTGGAAGAGACTGATTTCATTAATACTTAAGAAGCAAAAGACCTCCAACACAGACCATCCTGATCCCACATGCAAAGCCAACCCTAGGGGTTGCAGGACCAGGACAAATCACACAGGGCCCACCACCCCAATAATACTTTCATGCAGGTGAAATCAGGTGAAAATGTGCACCAAAGGTAGCTTGGAGGGGAAAAAAAGAAAGATGAAAGAAAACTATTTGCAGCTGAAAGGATGTTTGTAAAGAATGAAGGTCCTGTTTTGTCTATTTTTCTTTGGTGTTACTACAGAAGACCTGAGCATGGACAGACCCTGGGTGGGCCAGCTTTGGTTAACTTACTGGGCACAGCTGGAGAGGCCTCTCTCCATTTTGTTCCTCCCTCTTTTGCTAGTTGTGTACTAGTGCACCTGCCACCGAGGCAAGGGGAAGCATGATGGGGGATCTGGGAGGTTTCCACCGAGGATGCTGTCTGCCCACATAGATGATCATCTCAAAGAGCTACCAAATCTAGCTGCTTTCAAAGGGATTGTAAAAACATGAACTAGATTTTTTTTTTTAGTAAATCTTTACAGAAAAATTACTGATGCCTAGAAAGGTTAATGGACTTGCTTAAGGTCATACAGATAGTGTGAGAGCCTCTAAAGGACCCAGTGTCTGTTTCATAGCCTAATAATGCCCTTTCCACACATGACACTCACTTTTTAATATACACAATAAGCCAACTAAACAAAAAACTCATATTCTTATATTGAAGCTCCTAAGACATAAATTTATTCTGAGACATATGCCTTGGACTTTGGTGTTCTGTATAAGGTACTATGTTTGAAGTAGTATGGTGGGAGATTAAGAGCAAAAGTTGAGAGTGTCACCAAATTTCCATCTGAATTCCAGACCCCATGTTATTAACTAGTCTGCACACTGCCTTTACTAGAAGGAATGCATTCTATCCTTAGTTCAACTACCTGACCACCTGGGACAGTGAATAATCTGGTACTCTAAATAATCACCAAGTTGATTGTACTGGGGCATTCAAATTTGCCTATTTTATGATATGAAGATTTTTTTTTTAACTTGAAAAAAATCGACTGGTTTGATGACTTCCTTCAGAGACATTGAAAGAACATTTAAACTTAAATCTTTGTCCTCTTTTCATCTTCCTTTTGACAAAAAGTAAAGTTGTATTGATTGGTTGGCAGCTGGTTGAGTAGTCATACTTTCAACATGCAGTTGTCATCTACTCTGTGCTAGATTGTTTTTATAAGTTTGATGCCAGCCCCAGTATGTCTTGATTTTAAGTTGCTTTTGTTTCTGTATATTTCAGTTTAGCCTTTTTGTAATTTTACCTCAGATTTTTATGTTTATAGAAACATGCTAGTTAAATATTGCTGCATAATGACAAAACACAGCTGTAATAGGAAAGCTCCCCAGAATCCAAAGTGCTTGTGCTTGATTTACAAATGGAAGCTAGCCTGCAGGTTTCCCTGGAAAGCAAGGCTGGGAGTGCCAAGAGAAAGCGTGGGAGTCCTGTCCTAGTGTTTGTCACCCCACAATGTGGGCCATAGCAGCACTATGTCCAGAAGTTTATCTGAGCAGGAAGTAGGTCAGGCCTTGGGGCCATGTGGTGCTATGTAGTACGGGCTTTACTGTGAGCACAAGGTGTGCTTGTTATAGACAGGAGAGCAGAATCCAAAAGCCAAATAATAGTTCTTCAGCCCACATGATGGTTGTCCTACCTCTGAACTACCAGCCTTAAAATAACTTAAGTATCACATAACTTATCACTTAGTGAAAAAATGAAGCATTCCCCATAAATACTCCCGAAATCAAACTCGGAGGGTATGGATCATATGGTAGTCTCACCCTACTGTCAGCTGTGTATTGGGGTGATGGGTGTAGAGTAGGTGATCAATAAAATATCCAACTGATCACTAAATTGTCTTCTTTGGGATGCAGAAATTCCTTGAATTCTTTTCACCACACTCTGGAATAGAAGCTCCATGAGTTCTTTTTGTTGGTCTTGTTCACTGCTAGATCCCTAGCTTCTAGAAAAGTGATTACAACACAGTAAGAACTTAACAAATATTTGTTAAATGAGAAAATAAATGAATGCATATCCTGTTTTCTATTTTCCTCAGGATGGCAGCAGAGAGAAAATGAGTAGCTGTCTACCTTCCTATAGCACATAAAAGCAATAGGAAGTGACAATAGCCACTGTCCGAAGGGGCAGTCCCTTTCAATATCAAGCCTGGAATCAACTCCAAAGGAGATTTAAAAAAAAAAAAAAAGAAAAAGAAAAAAAAAATAAGACCCATTCAGTCCTCTACTATTTGAGTCTACTTTATAACTAACATGCTCACTTTCAAACACCAACACCTAAAAATGAGAAAATGACAGGGAACAATGGTTCTCTGAGTTCCCTACAACCAGCATCATCAGCGTTGCCAGGAACTTGATAGAAATGCACATTTTCATGTGTTACACCAGATCTACTGAGTCTGAAACTCTGGAGGTGGAGCCAGCAGTTGTTGTTTTAACCAGCCTCCCAGGTGATTGTGATGCACACTCAAGTTTAAGAACCACTACCTAGAGGTGCGTGTGGCATGTTTCTACACTCCCCTCCCTCCCCTGCAGTAAGGTTTCTTTCTATTTTATTTCCTTAAATAAATTTTTCTCTCCCTACATGATCTGGTTTTTCCACAACCCGGGTCTCTCCCACCAAGTCCAGAGCACCCACATCAACTGGTCTAGTCTCATCCTGTATGTCTTGGAAGCGTCTGTGTTCAGCTTTTGACTGAAAGGAGTAGGGTAGCTCTCATGAAGAAATCCAGACAAAAATCTTTAGCAAATATAAGAATTCAGCCTGTAATCCCAGCACTTTGGAAGTGAGGCAGGATCATCACTTCAGCCCAGTAATTCAAAGTTGCTGTGAGCCATGACAGTACCACTGCACTCCAGCCTAGGCAAGAGATTGAGACCCTGACTCAAAAGAATTTGGGAGCTAGTAGGGGCTTTCTCGATCATAAGGTCTGATTCATTCACTTTAACATACAAGGAAAATGTGTCTTAGTCTAAATATCTTACCCCAAATCAAAGACTGTTAAAAGGCTAGAACTTGATCTGGCCATTTTAAACAAGATTCCCCTACCATTATGCTAAAATGCTCCAAACAACCTTACGAGCATCAACCACCACCAAGAGTACATGAAACATTTCTATGGTATAGTAATTCTCACAAAAACCTTCAAATTCATTCCCATTTCCCACCAAGAAAGCAAAGGGAAAGGTAATATATGAATAACCAGCCAAAGAACCAGTCATGAAAAATAAATGAGCCAAGAAAGTTATTTTCCCTTCTACTCCACAGCACTGCAGAGGGGTAGATCCTGCTGCCCATGTGCCTCTGGTGTCCTCTACCATCAGTTGACTCACATAATGTGAATTGTTGAGACTGAAGAAGATGGTTAAAGAGGTCATTCCCAGTACTTCAAATTATAGCTTACACAGCTAGCTCCTTGTCTCTCACCCATTGAAAACCCTTTATCTAGAAAGGAGTCATTCTGAACAGAGATTGTTGTCTTTGGCTGCTAGACATTCAGAAAGGGACTTCACAGTATGAAGTAGATATTAATTGTAGCTAGCCAAAAAAAAATCTCAGGCACAATTTAAATGGTGCAACAAAATATCCATCCAAAGAAAGGGAAATGATAAAAAGTTTAGAAAGGCAAACTGCTTTAAGAATGAAAAAAATTTTGCCAAGGAAAAAAGTCAATATTTGAATCAGAGATGAGCATGTGCCAGGGCAGCTGTGTCCCATAGCATCTCCTCTGGCTATTTAGTGTAAATTAGGAAACCAAGGCTGGAAGCTTGTTAGAGGCCATGAGGGATGAAGGTTGAGAGACAGGTCTTAAAAGGGCAATGCTAATGGGATCTGGAGTCAGGCACAACCTTGTACCCCGCTGGCTCATCCCTCTTCTACCCTACCGTACCTGTAGATATTTATTTTTCCAAAAACTGAAAGAGGTCAAGCCCGGCCATGCTGAAAACAGAATGGTTCCAGGAATCTTGCTGAGAAGTCCAAAAATATCTACCATCCCACAGGCAACTTTATCTGCCCAGTCTTTTTAAATCAGGTCATCCTCCTAACAGTGCCATGGCAATTCTGTTTCTTGGGGGGCAGTAAACATAAACCTAAATTAATTCAGGATCAAAGCACAGGTCATGTTGCACATTTTACTAGCATTCTTACTCTCCATCAATTTGATTTTATAGGCTCACCCAAATTTCTTTCAGACTTCAGGTCTTTGGGCTAATTTTCAGGGCAGGCAAATACTCTGGAGCCTTCCCTGTGATTCTCTTATTACATGCAAGTTGCATAATCACGTTGTGAGTGAAAAATGATGTTGTAATGAAATCCTTCTAGGACTTCCAGGAATAAACTTTCTTGGATGGGGTCCAAGATGAAATCACCTTATACTGAACTCAGGGATTATAGCAACAGTTGCAAGGCACCAGTGTGAGGATGTGTACTTGGGGAATAGGAAACACTTCTTTTGAGTTCTGTCTCCACAAATGATACCACTGTCTCGCTTAGACTACGCTGAAGACCTTAGTGCCCCCTTTGATTGCCTCTTCCCATTACTTAGAGCCAACATTTCACCAAGATTTGCCAGGTGTTTCTTTGAAATATTTCTTCCATTTCTGCCTTCTTCTTCATTGTACTGCACTTTAATCCTAGATATGATCAGTTAGTGATGAGACCCAGGATCTCATTCTTTCTCATTATTCATTCCATTTGCACTTTATCCATTCTAGCAATTTATACTTTAATCTTGAGTCCAGTCAGTTAGTGCTTAGGTTACTGCCAAAATTGCCTAGCTGGCCTCCCAGAGTCCAATCTCTCTCTCTCTCCTTCAATCTGTCATAAACTCAGCTTCCAGTTGGTACCCAAAGGAAATTTCTTTGCATCTTTTTCAGAGCAATCCCTAACAATATTCCATATTTCTAACTTTATTTCCTATTTGTCATCTGACATATAATAGACACCATTTAAAAATGGCAATGTGAAAATTAGTTGTGTTAGGAAGGGATGGATAATTCATATGAAAACACTTTATGTATTCAGAAGCCATTATACCAAAGTAAAGAATCAAAGAAACAAATCTTTCAAAATCACTTAGGAAACATTTGTAACATGCCTTTTATCTAAGATTAAGGTTCACAGCTCATAAAAAATTTCAACAATGAATGCTCTGGAGGTGGGATAAAGACGGTGTTCTGAGAACACAAGACTGTGTCTACTTCTACCATCAAGCTTTAGAAATGACCAGGAAAATAATCTTAAAATTGTAAAAACAAAGAAAACCCAAAAAAGTATAAGGAATCCCTGGAAGAAATAGATGGGAAAGGAATAGTAGAGGAAGCCACAAGCTAGCATGCATTCAGAAGTGAACTTCTCTGAAAGTAGGAAGTACCAAACGCACCAGGAACTCAGAGACCTCAGGTACAGAGCTCAGAAAGTGCTTCCTAGAGCACCTGCCATGAGGTGGGTTTGGGTTCCGCTTTGGAAACAGCCAGGTATGCAGCGTCCCCTCCCTAATTTCTGCTTGGGCCAAGCAGTGGCTGCCCAGATCTTTGCCCCCAAATTAATGCATGAAATGGATGGGCCAGAGAGACATGGTAGTGACTCTGGTGGCTACTGATATGCCAGGGAAAAGAAGGCGCTAAATGCAAAGAGAAACTCATGCCATTCACCTAAAGACTCAACCTCCTGTTTTCAGGGAAGTCTTCCTTGATCTCCCAAGGGTTAGATAGGCTCCATTTTTTTTTTTCTGTGCTTATCGTAACTTCTACCGATCTCCCTTGTATCAATTATCACTTTGCATTATATTTGATAGCAGAAGGAACCATAACAAACATTACTGTGTCATTTTATGATTAGATTTCAGAACTATGAGAATAGAGCAGCTGCTATACTGCTATAGAGAATAACTTGAAATGCTTTTCATTACGTTGTCTTAGACTCTAGTCTGAAAAACATTTTGCTTTAGATGTAGGAATATGACCAATAACAATAGCTTGGATATAGTAGGTATGAAATAAATATTAATGATAATCCTAATCATGTTCTCCAGTAAAATTCTAAATATCCCACAAAAAGCTTTTAATAACAATGGAAAGCACAGCACAGATAGTTATTATAGTTCTGGCTATGTAATATATGATATAAAGGACATTATGTCATTCAAATATCAAGTAAAAAATGAAATGAAATGGTGCATCTACAGATGATTTTCTTATTTACCTTTTTAACATAATGACTATATTTATATTCTTCTAAATACTTATAAAACTGCTTATTTTTAAGAAATTAGTATAATTTTGGAAATACATTTATTTTTATCAATACAATGTATTAAGTCACATCATACAAGCAAATAATCAAGTGCAATTCTTTGTATAAAACCTCCATTGGGAGTAGATTCACTTGGCAATTATGTTTGGCAAGATGTCTACAATTTTAGACAAGAATTAAAACTCCCTGAGTATGGTTACAGTGGATTTTGATTCCAGCATTTATCCATGCACAAAGCATGTACATACATTTATCCAATAGTAGGTAGATTTAGGGTGCATGCTGGTGCAGAAAACAGATTGTCATTGAAATATTTCCAAAGACATATGTCAGATAGCAGGGAAGCCAGCTAAGTATGTGCACCCACTTCTTTATTCCAGAAAAGGAAGCTGTAACTCTTTCCAAGGAATGACAGAGTACAGCGAAGCTTGCAGGGGCAGCTTCAGTCCTACTGAATCCTACAAGACACAGACCTCTTTCCCTTAAGGCAGCAATTTTGGGAGGTTGAGGGATGTATGACTGTTGCAAAACAGGTGGCAACATTCTCAAAAAATTGCCTGCCTGGGCCATGCTGTATCTTTTTACACATTTATAAATCTTTTATAAATCATTGTCCAGAAGAAGATCAACTTTATTTATCTAACCTTCAACTTTTATTATGTAACTCCTGTACAACGTCCTGTGCTATGTTCTGGGAACACAGCAGTGAACATGACAGAGAGGACTTAAAATAGAGAGTTTACAATCTACTAGACAGACAAAACTACCTATGGCATTATTATTTGCTTATAATTGTCGAAAGTATATTAGAAGAAAGAGTCAGGTGGGAGCATTTCATATTTACAAAACAAGAGACAGCCAGTGTAGCTCATCTTATCTAAGAAAGAGGAAGGTGACACAAGAGGAGGTTTGCTGAGGTTAGCAGGATGCTAGATCAGCTAGGGCATTAAAAGACATATGAAATATCTTGATACTGCTTCTAAGAGCAATGGCCATTAAAAATGTTTAATTAGGGAATGGTATGATCTGATTTTCAATTTTAAGAGATCACTTTGACCTTAAGGTAGAAATAGATTCAAGAGGAGCAAGAATTAACCCTAGAGATCAGTCAGAAGGCTGTAGCAGTGTCCAGGTAAAAAAAAAATGGTGGTGGTTAAGCACAGAATAATGGTAGTAGAGATAGATAAACATGAAAAACATAAGAAAGAGTAAGAGCTAAAATCAAGATGATTTGGTGATAGGTTAGATATGGATAGTGAGTGAGAGAAGAAATGATGTCCTGATCTCTCTTTGGGTGGTCTTCCATTCACAGATTACACTGGGGAGAAAAAAGGTTTGAGTTCTATTTTATATGTGCTAAGTGGGATATACCCATAAATATCCAAATAGAGAAGTTGAGGTGAGTAGTTGGATACACAGATTTGGAAATCAGAAAAGAGCTCTGTGCCAAAAATGCACATTTGGAAATTATCTCCATAAATGGCTAAAGATTTGGGCATAGATGAGTTTGCTTCAAGATAATATAAGTAAGAGAAAAGCAGGTCCAGGACCAAGCCTTAAGAAACTTTCACATTTAAAGTTTGAGGGCAGGATAATAAAACAATAATGAGTGTGAGAAATGGTGGCCAGAAAAATAAGAGAAAAGCTATGAGAGTGTAGTATCACTGAATCAAGAGAAAGTAAGTACTTTAATAAGCAATCATAATTAATGTCAAGCAGTGATGAGCAGTTGAATAACATAAAGACCTTATTCCAATTATCTGTTCTTTCTTTCAAAGATGGCTCATACACAAGGCCAGTAAATTAGTGCTGGCTTTTGGCTAGAAACTCAATGGGGAGCTATCACCTGGGATCCTCAGTTGTTCTCCATATGGGATTGTTTGGACTTCCTCATACCTTGGCAATTAGATCCATCTGCAAGTGTTCCAAGGTATATGGAGTCTTTTAATGTCTGGGCCCAGAGACGAGCACAGCATCATTACTACTATATTCTATTTGTCATGCAGTTATGGAGGTCACAAAGATTCAAGAGAATGAGTCATAGACCACACTTCTTGAAGGAGAACTGTCAAAGAAATCATGTCATCTCTAATCTACCAAAGACCTCAATACTTGACATCTTCAATCCTATTCACTGCAACATGTTTTATAAGCACAAAAGATTGGATTTAAACTAAACATCCATCGCTGGGGTCCTGGATAAACAAATTAATTAAACTTTATAAGATGACATACTATGTACCCAATAAAAAGATGGAAATACTTTTAATGTAATGTTGTGGAAATATCGCCATGAGATATTATTCAGTTAAGAAGGCAGGCACTGCTCTGCTCTTTTAGCTGAATAGTATCTCATGACAATATATGAATATGAATAAAACATCTCTAAAATAGGCATTTCCAATAGTGAGGTGTCACCCCCAAAGGGGCCAAAAGTAGTTACTGGGAAAGGGGAGAGTCTTAATCTTTTTGTATATCAAAGAAAGATACACATATAATGAAAAAGCAGATAGACAGTATATCTGTGTATTAAAACTGGAGCGGGATGAAGTAATCTGAAAATAATGTATTTTTTTTTTTTTTTTTTTGAGACAGAGTCTCGCTCTGTCGCCCAGGCTGGAGTGCAGTGGCCGGATCTCAGCTCACTGCAAGCTCCGCCTCCCGGGTTCACGCCATTCTCCTGCCTCAGCCTCCCGAGTAGCTGGGACTACAGGCGTCCGCCACCGCGCCCGGCTAATTTTTTGTGTGTGTTTTTTTTTTTTAGTAGAGACGGGGTTTCACCGTGTTAGCCAGGATGGTCTCGATCTCCTGACCTCGTGATCCGCCCGTCTCGGCCTCCCAAAGTGCTGGGATTACAGGCTTGAGCCACCGCGCCCGGCGAAAATAATGTACTTTTAAAAGATCTCCTTAGGGTAGTGATAATAATAAAAAAAAGTTTGAGAAACACTGCTCTGAAAGGAACATAGAAATGAATCCAAATGGTTGCCTGTGAGTAGAAATGGATTATCAGGAAAAAAGAGGAGGAGAATGAGAATATTCAATGTGTACTTTTATATTTTTTGATATTAGATCCATGGAAATGTAATATCTATCAAAATTTAAATTAAAAAAGAAAATTTAAAAAGGTTACTGATTTTATTTAATGACATGCCATTATTGAGTAGGAACTCTTTCAGCATATATTTTAGTGTATATAAATCTTACACTTTTAAAAGTCTATTGCAGGCAAAGAAATACTAATTTTGCTCAATTATCTTAGCTATTCAAAGGGGAAGCTGATAAAGTAACTTTTTGTGCATGAAATTCTGTCTGTAATTATGATTATTGTGTATTCAAATGAAGCACTTTTAAAAGACAAGTTAGTGTGTGTACCTGCCTCATTCTGAAGGACAGACAGAGTGCTCCTCTCCCAGAGCTGTGAAGAACCACTACAGTTCTCCCAGTGCTAAAGTGTTTCCTCCTTCACACCCAGGATGGGAGAAGCAAGTATAAGATCCAGAGAGGTGGATGCAATGTGAACAACAAAAGCTCTTAGTAACATCTGGATTTGCAAAAATTTTTTTCTACAGTGTATCAGTGGTATAGCTTACACAACAAGACAACATGCTCATCATAAATGCTTGCCAATCCTCTTGCAGTTGGGTGGAACTACACAAAAAGCAAACCAACTATGTCCTTGTTGTAATCTCCACTCCTTAACATTGAAAATCCATAGGAGGGTTGCAGCTCTTCAACTGCTAAAGCCACCAGGGATGAGCAATATTAGACTTAACTCTGGTATGTGAATGGCAGCAGGTAACACTGAGAACTGGACCATGTTCTACTGAATCACCTCGCCCAGTATTGCAAGCAGCAACCTATGGCATAGGCCACATGACATTATGATGGCACCAAGACTAATAGAGAACTGCATGAAAAGATAAAGAGACTTGGAGGCAATAAACAGTTATGGCTTAGCCTAATACCGACCTTGCAAAATGGCAGCTATTTTGTCATCAGAGTTCCTATCTTTCTTCAGTGATCTCAACTGATATGGATAAAACTGAATTCTGACTGCATGGAAACTCCATGGAGAGCACTATGAGGTAACATGTAGATACAAAGCACGGAAATTAATTGTAAAAGTCCACTTAGACCATTCATCCTTCCCCAGACTGACTGCCAGGTCACATCGTGAGCAGCTCTGATCAAAACTACATTTTGGAGAAGACTGTAAATATATGTGACATAGGTCTAGATCATAAACTGTTCAACAATGCATAAAAACTAATGCTAAAATACACAATGGGCACGATGGGGATGCACAGCCATTCTCTGTCAACTTTAGGTGCATTCCATTGCCTTAAAATGCAGAGCTCTCTTGTGGCTTTCTCTATGGACACTCAGGTAGGACTTGTTACAAAGAAGGTGATGGTTAACATTCATCTAACCTGTTGTCTTAGCTTCCGCTGTCACAACAAAACACCATAGACTGAATGGCTTAAACAACAGACATTGATTTTCTCATGGATCTAAAGACTAGAAGTCTGAGATCAGAGTGCCAGCAAGGTCAGGCTCTGGCAAAGGCTGTCTTCCTTGCTTCTCTTCCTTGCTCTGCAGACTTAATCTTCCTGCTATGTGCTCACATGGCTTTTCTTCATGCATGTATGGGGAGGATGTGCTTCCTTGCACGTGCTCTCGCTCTCTCTCTCTCTCCTCCCCACCCCTCCCTCCCTCCCTATAAGGCCACCAATCCTACTGGATTAGGACCCCATGCTTATGGTCTCATTTAGCCTTACTTATTCCTAAAAGCCTTATCTTCAAATACTGTGTGAGATCTTGAGTGTTAGTGTTTCAATACATGAATTGGGGATGGGGAGCACAATTCAGTTCATAGCACCTGTAAGTATAGAACAAGAAATGTTTAAATATCAGCAAGGAAATTTTTGGTTGACTATTAGGGAGAATTTAAGAATCACATAGGAGTGTGATAAATAGAGCCATCGAATAAGAATACAAAACAAAATAAAATATGGTACCTTTATCTGATACTGTATGCCCCCTCTAATGGTAATTACACATCCTAGCCCTGTAACAATAGTTTTTTTTTTTGGTTTGTTTTTGAGAAAATTGAGGTAAAATTTATATAACAAAAATCACCATTTTAACCAGTTCAAATTGTATAATCTCATGACATCTAGTATATTCAAAATGATGTGCAATCATCACTGCTATCTAATTTTAGAACATTTTTATCATTCCAAAAAGAATCCTTGTACCTGTTAAATAGTCACTACCAACTTCCCCTACCCCAGTCTCTGGTGTTGGTATTATAAAGTTCAAGAAAAAAAGTTATAAAGGTACTCTCATTTTAAAAAATGAGAAAAACATGATGGCATTTTAAAAGCTAATGGAAACACTAACTCAAAGACAAACATTGCATCTTTAGCTCATTTCATTATGGAACAGACAACTTCATGGAAACATGGAATCACAGATTATACAGAGGATGTCAGTTTCCAGTGTCTCTCCAAATGTGTTTTACTGAACAACTAAAAAAAGGTATAGCTAGCACGCCCTCATACACTCTTCTCAACAAGGAAACAAACAAATTTAAAGTTGAAATAAGTTAGGATATCCTAAGTTAAACTGTTAACAGATTTCTTTGCAGAGCAAAGAAAAGGAATAGAACACCAGTAGGGAGGTTTTTGTTCTTTTTGTTATCACTGTAGAATACCAGCCGCGAACTAGTGATTTTTTACAGCAAATGGACCAAAGTCCCAAATGGATTTTATTTTTCAAAGAAATTGAGCCATAAATTTAGTATCTATAAATTTCACACAAAATTATAGATTTCTAGCTTCAGTTAAAAATATTGGATTAAGTGGCAATATATAGCCATTGATAACAATCAGGTGAAGATGAGAGATAATTGCTGTTTTTAGAAGAGCCAGGCATGTCTGAGTTTACTATAGCACTTAGCTGGTCCATTTCATCACCTGTCAGCTGCCTGACCCCTGATGGAACTTGAATTTGCCTCTTGTATTGTAGAACTGCCTCTGCAGGTAGATTGCAGAGATGCATTCTTTCAACGACACTTCAAAACAAGTTCATCTAAATGGCAGACAAATTTGAAGCATCACCCAGTTTTTCTTTTTTTTACAATTGTGAATGTTCCAGACTCAAAATGAAGGAGCGATGCTATTCCTAAGGATTTAGCAACATGAATTGGAAGTATAGGTTTTTGAGTAGTGGGCCAGTGACAACACCTTACTATTTTTAAAGGTACTCAGATATTTCTGCTTGTGTGGCTGATAGCCATTGTATTTTTGGTCTCATCATAGGAACACGCAAGCTCACTTAGAACCTAGTAAGAGATATGTGGGAGCCACAAGGTGGGAATGATTTGAGCAATAGCAAATGTTGCTATTTGTCTGTATGCAACTATGAGTCTGTATGCAAGTGTTTATCTCTCATACAGATATAGAAGTAGATATAGAATCTCCACACTCACTAGTTAAGGAGAGATACATATTGCCAACATCAGAGGAAGCAAGTGAAGCCTAGAGGCTCATCAAAAATGACTCATCTGCTCAGTGGAACAGTAATTTTTAAAATTTCCTTAAGTTCCATTTGTTGAAGTTCCATCCTAAAGTTATTTCAAATATATGTATTTACAGCCAATTCATTTACATAAAAAAGGACTTTCCAAAATTATTTCATTTACATTTCATCTTCTCTCTAAAACCCAATAGTACAGTTGCTTTCGAGTTAATAGTAGCTAATAAAGTTTTAACTACCCTGGTCTTATCAGCAGTTGCCTGATGTGCTGGACTTGTTTATAGTTGGGCTATTCTTGGTTTTAGGGTAATACAGGTGAAGCAGTATAATGTCATGGCTAACTCAGGCTCTACAGTCAGACAGGCCTGGGTTCAAATGCTCATGTGGAGAGAAAGAAAATTGAATCATGAGGATTCTCCTGAGGAGAAGCAGTGGATTTGCTTGGAAGGGATATATTTGGAGAAGCATTATGGAGTAAAGAGTGACACCCCAAGAGCATGCTCAATAACAACAGAAGCAGGGAGTAAGGAGAGGAATTTGTTTCTTAACTGATGAAAGAGTACGGAAAAAGAGGAGGGACCAGCCTAAAGTTGAGCAAATGTAAGAAATGCCTTGTATGAATGAATTTGTTGATGAAGAAATATGTATCTGCAGCTGAGTCAATGCAGAGCAGAAGAGGCATGGTACACATGTTCCAATGTCTGTGACTTACTTTAAAGAACTTCAGCATAGAGAGTGTTATATTGTGTATATGCCTCTTAGTTTAAACTTCAACTCTACAGGTAGACTAATGCCCTTGCAGGGGTGGCCAACCAGCTTGTACCTACAGCTCTTGATATCTCCATGAACAACTAAGGCTTTTTAGCATGACATTAATAATTAGCACATCAGGCTGGGTGCAGTGGCTCATGCCTGTAATCCCAGCACTTTGTGAGGCTGAGGCAGGCAGATCATTTGAGGTCAGGAGTTCGAGACTAGCCTGTCCAACATGCAAAACCCTGTCTCTACTAAAAATACAAAATCAGCCAGGCATGGTGGCATACACCCATAGTCCCAGCTACTCGGGGAGGCTGAAGAAGGAGCATCACCTGAGCCCTGAGAGTCAGAGGTTGCAGTAGGCAAGATTGTGCCACCGCACTCCAGCCTGGTTGAAAGAGCAAGATTCTGACTCAAGAAGAAAAAAAAAATTAGCACATGAAATGAATTTTCTTGGGTGAAACTAATGCCTTAGTTAGCATGATAAATTTTTTAAAATTGATTTCATTAGTAAAATTAAAAGGTCTTCAGTATGTCTGGATTAGTTAAAATATTACATAAATATAAATTATGGATTATATACCAATATACCAAAAGATATGTTGATGTCCTAACCTCCAGCACTTTATTTGGACCTTATTTGGAAGGGATATAATCTGTTAAGGCAAGGTAGGCCATTTCCAGTATAACTGACATCCTTATAAGAGAGAGAGACACACAGGAAAAATGCCACATGAAGATGGAGGCAGACTGGAGATATGCAGCTGCAAGCCAGGGCTGTCAAGGATTGAAGGTCACCACCAGAAGCTAAGAAGAGACATGGAAGAATTCTAGCCAGAGTTTTATAGGAAGCATAGCCCTGCTGGCACTTCAATTTCAGACTTCTAGACTCCAGAACCAGTACAGAGTAAATTTTTAAAAGTACTTTGAAACTAACACAAGGTATAAAATTCTGGAAAGGTCTATAGCCTGAACCCTTAGGGATGGCATCTGTATTAGTAAGGGTTCTCTAGAAAAACAGAACCAATGGTGTGTGTGTGTGTAGCCATGCATTGCTTAACAACAGGAATATGTTCTGTGAAAGGCATGTTAGGCAACTTCATCATTATGCAAATATCATAGAGTGTACACACACATAGTATATAGTCCACTACCCACTGAGGTTGTATGGTAGAGCCTATTGCTCTCCTAGGCTACAAATCTGTACAGCATGTTACTGCACTAAATTCTGTAGGCAATCATAGCACAATTATAAGTATTTGTATGTCTAAACATAGAAGAGGCATAGGAAAGATAAAAGATTAAGAAAATTGTACACCTGTACAGGCAGTTACCAGGAATGGAGTTTATAGGACTAGAAGTTGCTCTAGGTGAGTCAGTGAGTGAGTGGTGAGTGAATGTGACGGCCTAGTATATTATACTACTGTAGACTGTACACTTAGGCTACACTAAATGTATTTTTAAAAATAGTTTTCTTTAATAATACATTAATTGTAGCTTATTATAACTTATTTATTTTGTAAACCTAATTTTAACTTTTTGACTCTTGTAAGCTTAAAACACAAACACATTTTACAGTTATATTCTTATTCTATAAGCTTTCTTCTATTTAAAAAAATCTTTTAAAAATTTTTAGGCCGGGCACGATGGCTCACGCCTGTAATCCCAGCACTTTGGGAGGCCGAGACGGGCGGATCACAACGTCGAGATCGAGATTATCCTGGCTAACACGGTGAAACCCCGTCTCTACTAAAAATACAAAAAAAAAATTAGCCGGGCATGGTGGCGGGTGCCTGTAGTCCCAGCTACTCGAGAGGCTGAGGCAGGAGAATGGCGTGAACCCGGGAGGCGGAGCTTGCAGTGAGCCGAGATCGCTCCACAGCACTCCAGCCTGGGCGACAGAGCGAGACTCCGTTTCAAAAAAAAAAAAAAAAATTAAACTTTTTTGTTCAAAACTAAGACACAAACCACGTATTAGCCTAGGCCTACATGGGGTCAGCATCATCAAGATTTCACTAGGTGATACGAATTTTTCAGCTCCATTATAATCTTGTGGCACCACTGTCATACATGCAGTTTGTCATTGATCAAATGTTATGTGGTACAGACTATATATAGAAAAGTATATATATATATATATAAAATATATGAAAATCTCTTTCTATATAGCATAACTGCATAATGACGTTTCAGTGTGTGTATATATATCCTATTGGTTCTATTTATATATATGTGTGCGTACCATATATATACACACACATATGTAAAATTTTTCTGTTGGTTCTGTTTCATATATATACAAAATCTATATATAGCATATTTAAATATATATACACACACATATATTTGAGAGAGAGAGATTTATTATAAATTCACTCAGGTGATTATGGAGGCTGTAAGTCTCAAGATCTGCAGGCTGAACCAGCAACCTGGAGACCCAGAGAGCTGCTGGTGTAGTTCGGGTCCAAAGACCAGCATACCAGATACCCAAGAAGAGACAACATTTCACTTCCTGCTCAAAGGCCATCAGACCTGGAAGAATTCTCTCTTACTTAAAGGAGGGTCAGCCTTTGTTCTTCAAGCCTTCAACTGGTTGGGTGAGGCCTCTCTACATTGTGGAGGGCAATCTACTTTACTCAGTCCACTGATTTAAATGTATATATCATCCAAAAACACCCTCACAGAAACACCCATGATGATGTTTGACCAAATATCTGGATATCCTCAAGGTCCTGTCAAGTTGACACATAAAATTAATCATCACTATATCCAAGCTTGATCTTTAGGAAGTCCGATGTCCAGCCACTATTTTAGGATGATTGATGGTTGTCTGTGCCAGCTCTAAGGCTAACAGAGTATGTTCTCTGGAATATGGTCCTATCTGCTTGAGTAAACCTTTTGTACAAGGTATGGTTAGAACACCTTAAAGGATAAAATACTGAAACTTTCTAATTTACAGTTTACAAATTGTGTTGGCCCTGTATAATGATAACTGCTTGTTTAATAAATATTTGTATTTGTGACAGAATTTGAAGTGAGACTTGCTTTCCCTTATATCTTGACAGCAAGTTTTGAGAGGAAGTAGTTAGCCCTAACCCTTCTCAGAAGTTTTCCTGGATTACATTAGCTGCCAAAAGAACATAAGAGTAGTACATGACAAAATTCCTGGAAATGGCTTTGGATTTTCACAGGCTGGGGAACTGTCAGTGTTTCAGTCATTTTAACTTGGGTGTCAGGGATAAGGCATTTCCATTGATATCTAGGTCACATCACTTATTTAACCGCAAAGTATCATTGAGCTACTAAGCCTTCATTTGGACAATGATAAACTGGGGAAATAAAAATACCTGCCTCAATTGCTGTTGTGAAAATTAAATACTGCAAGTAATATATTTCTCATACTGCCTTGCACATTTTAAATATCCATTAAAGGATGCTGCTATTATTTTTCATCTTAAATGATGTTTGATAAGAATAACTGAGGAGAGATAAATGGGAGTGGTCGTCAGAAAGAACACAGAGAAGAATGATATCAGTTTTCCATCACTACTGTAATAAATTACCATAAACTTAGGGACTGAAAACCACACAAACTTATTATCTGTTATGTAGGCCAGAAGTCCAGTGTGGGTCTCTTTGAGCTAAAATCAGGGTATCCACAAGCCATGTTCCTCTCTAGAGGATACTCCATTTTCTGCGCATTCAAATTGTTGGAATGATTGGGTTCATTTCAGTTGTAGGACAGAAGTCTTCAATTTCTTGCTAGCTTGAAGGTTGTTCTCAGTTTCTAGAAATACTTGCATTCCTTGGCTCCTGGCCCCTTCCTCCATCTTCAAAGCAAGCAATGACTGGTCAAGTCCTTCTCACATCTCTTCCCTCCGACCCACTCTTCTGACCTCCTCTTCCATTATTCAGGACTCATATGATCAGAATGGGCCTACCCAAATAATCCAGGATAATCTCCCTACATCAAGATTCTTAACCTTAATCACTTCTGCAAATCCTTTTTGTCATGTAATGTATTCACAGGTTCAAGGCATTCCAATGTGGACATCTTTGGTGGGGAGCATTATTTTGCCTACTACAAGGGCTGTGGGAGAGACTGCAGGCAGAACGCTAGTTACTCCGTCAAATCTTGCATCTTCTTCCCACTCTCTTCCCATTCCCTCTGAATTTCTTTATACAAACAAAGGTAGTCAGAGTCTCAGGTGGAGATAGAGACAAGCAACAGCTTAAAGATGAGGCCTCATTGTTAGGGTGAGTGATTGTTATTCCAAATGTTCCCAGGGACGGGAGGGCAGGGAAAGGAAGATGTTGATAAGGAGATTGGATGCATAATTACCCACTTGCCCCAGAGCTAGTTCTCTGCAGGGTTCATTGGGGTATCTAATGAATAGCCCCAAGATAGGGCATGTTCATTTCCATACATGTTTTAAATATAAGCCATGTGTTTTAAAACTCTCCATATATTGTTCTCTTTATCAGTCCAGATGTACTTGTATTAACACTGTATGTGTGCTCTATGGTAAAACTGAGAACTGAATCTGGAAAAAACTAAAAACAGCTGATTCATGAGTTCAAGATGGAAAAGTATAAACTCTTTCACTTACTGAGATGAATGTGCTTTGATTCCCAAACGACCTTTTCTCTATCCAATAACTTGCTCCTAAGAAGGTAGTTTTCCAATAGAGTTGTTCCTTGCTTTGTGGATTTCATAGTAGGCCCAAGTGAGGGTAACCTTGTCTATGAAAAAATTTGGGGAATTTAACAGGCTCTTTCTAAATTGGCTTGTTGGGACTGGCATAAGGAGAATTAGGCTAAGGTGACTAAATCTTTGACTAAAGACAGTAATGACCTTTGGAGGCAACCTTTGGAGGATTGCTTGGGGCCAGAGTAGAGGAAAGAGAGACACTTCTCTCTCCAAATCATTAGTTCTGAGAGTGAGGCATGACTAGTTGGTCCCTTATAACCCATTTTTAGGCTTTTTCAGTGTTACCTTGCTTCTGGCCACCTGTCACAGGGTGGGTGCTTCAAAGACTGCTCTCTTCTATACTCCCCATTGTAAAGTGAACTGAGTAGGATGATTCAGATAGGCTTGGAACACCAGATCTAACACAATGATATCCCTTTACTTTTGAGTTAATTAGGATATCTGAAATCACATTACCAAAGAGTTTTATTTTGGACTCCAAACTGTTAAAATGCAAATACCACAGATTAAGAAAAACAATCTTTCCCAGTCACTCATCTCTTGAACAAGATAATTATTTTATCACAACTTTTCCAAAGAGTAGATTTGTATAAGTAGGGTCATGGAGAAAGAGCAAAAGTGGGGATAAGCAGTGAAATCAGAAAGAAACAAGGACAAGGTATACTTTCCAAAATTTTGCCAAGAGATATTTTTTTCACTTATTTTGTGACTTTATTTACTATAAAGCTTCTTAGAATTTTATCTTTCTGAAAGTCCCCTTAGCTATTCAGTTTTAAAATAATATGTACCCTAAAAACATCTTGTAATAATAGGCCTCTGAGACAAATAGAAAGAGAAAGATAGACAGAAAATGCTTTTTACCAGATCTAGAGCTGTCAATTAATTAAAAACAATAAAAACCTCTCATTACATTTTTGCTGAGATAATTACTTTCCAGAAATGTATCAGGAAAAATAAAATAAAATTTGGATAACATAGAAAGCTTATTGTGGTTTTCACCACTCAGAATATCACATAACAATTTATATAATGACTTTTGGATGCAGAGCTCTGCCAGATAAAATTCCTTAGAATACCAGAAGTTTACTCCCTATGTATACTTCCAGTATATCTCATTACCTTATAGATAAAACAGTATTACAATTTATAAATACCATTCAGAAACAATCAAGCTAACCTAGCTCATCCCTTTTGGTACATCTGCTTAACTCTCATTACACTTCTTACTAGTGGAAGTAATTTTAAATTGGTTGAAGGAATTCCACCTTATGCTAGTGAAGCAGCCTTGTTGTCTGGGTGACACGTGAAGTTCATTGTGTCATGGCCACAGAGATCAAGGATGTGGATACACAAAGAGTGAGGTTAAGAGCAGAAATTTAGGAGGCAAAAAAAGAGAATAGCTCTCTGCTACAGAGAGGGGTCCTGGAAAAACGGGTTGCCGATCTGTGCTGAAATGTAGGGGGTTTTATAGATGAGCTGGTGGGGAGGCAGCATCTGATCTACACAGGGCACTAATAACTGGTTAGGACCAGTTGTGCCATTTGCATAGGGTACAAATCTCTGGCAGTGCACACCCCAATCTAATTATGCAGGCAGGTTTTCAGCCTGAGTTGTATCATGCTGCCCACTTCTTTCTTATTGTCCCTGGTGGACATGCCTGACCCCCAGGTAGCCCTTTTCTATTGGCACAGCTGCCGGCATTCCCACATCCCCATGCAAGCTTCTAGCTTCCTTATATGTGTTTCCAGCTCGATTTTTCAGGCTGCTTTCGGTTAGAAAAATTATAATTTCTAGGACTGCTTTTGTTACAAGGGAAGTTCTAGTGAGGACTCTTTTGCCCTCACTATCTGCCTAAACAATTTCTTACTATCTCCTATATCACTGGTTTCTTGGTTTCACAGCCCAACTTCATTGGCCATTAGAGATGGGGCTCAGAGAAAGGAATAAAGCTTGGGTGCCAATTGATCAACTCTCTTCCTTTTGAGCAGAATCCCAAAGCACTTCAGGGGGCAAGCCACTGGTCTCCAATGAAACACAGTTCCCACAGACAGTCAAAGGAATAGGATTTGGAATTCTTGAACTGTGTGTACTGTACTCTTCAACTTCACAAAACAAAACCAAAAAGAAAATGCAATCTGCCAACGTGAGGAAAGACCATCATCATTCTCTTATTTAAAAGTTGTGAGGATGAGGCACAAAGCACAACACAGACTCTCCTGTTTGACTATGCATATCCATAACATTAATCAAATTTTATTCATAGTTCATGTATTTATCATGTAGTACTTATTCTCTGCCAGGCACTAGTCTAAGTGTTTTTATAAATATCAACTTAATCTTCATAAGAATCCTGTGAGGAAGAAATTATTACTAAATATATTCTACAAGTGAAGAAATTGAGGCACAGAAAAGTTAAATAACCTATTCAAAGTCATAACTTTGGTAAGTGATACAACCAGAATGTAAACCCAGGCAGTCTGTGCTCTTGATCACTACACTAAGTTGTTTCTCATTCTCTAATAATAAAATAACAACATATTTTGTATGACTTAACATTTCAATTCTGAAATCACCTTCTTTTTCAAAACCTGCTTTTACTCAGATATTACTGATTTCAGTTACCAGTATAACAAACCTAACAAGTTACCTAAGCCAAATATTCTCATCTTAACTCCTTAAAGCTAACCTGTTACTAGAACATATCAATACTATTTCCCACATATCTGTCAATCTTTCCTTCATTCTTGATTGCTGCTGCTATGGCCCTGTTATACCCCCAGTCTCCTGCAATAAACTCCATCCATGACTGCCCTGTCACTTCTTTTCAATCCTTTGTTCATTCTCTCTCCAATCATTCTAAACCACAATCTATCATGTTATTCACACTCATGAAAACCCTTATATAATTTTCCACCCTCTGTACATGAGATTCTTGAGGTGTATCTCCATGGATCACCAACATCAGAATCACTCTAAGGATCTTCAATAGAGATTTGCTTGCTCTTTAGAAACAAATTTAAGCAACTGACGGCAGGGAGATAGAGAGTTGGTTGTGTTAGTTAATCTGCTTTTGTAACCATGTGACAGAAACCAACTTGAACTGGGCAAATGGAAAGGAAAACCTTATTTTCAGTAATACTAGAGTATTTTACAAAACTCAGCCTTAAAGATGCAACAGGACATGAGACAATTTGAACACTGCTTGGAATCTCCCATTCCTAAGCTTTTTTCATTTATCAACCATGTGACCAAAAACATGGTTGATGTAACTGTTATGTTTTAGGTTTTACAGTTGAAGACTCTAAAGGGGCCCTAATTGAACTCTCAGGGAAGAAGCTCAGACCAAGTTGAGTTGGGTGTCCCCCCCTCACCAACCAGTGTTACCAGGGGCCACACATAGGGCCATACTGGAATATGGCATCCCCAGCTACAGCTATGTGAAAGAGAGGGACAAGTGAGAGTACATGCCTTAGGCATCCACCACAGACAATCACTTCATTGATATTGAAGCAAGGAGGACAGTTTAAATTGTGGGTAACTCAGGTTAGAGACATGGAACTAGATCATTGAACAGGAAGACTCAGATGAACACTAGACCAGAGACAGTGCCAAAACCTCCCCTGGTGAAGGCCTTTACCAATACCCAAGAAGAACTGACTATTAAACCCAAGCTTAGCTGTATATTATTTATCATTTTGTTATGTCTGCTAAAATTAAATATTAATACAATAGATGTGCTAGTTCATTCTCTTATTGCTATGACTGCCCAAGACTGGGTGATTTATGAAGAACAGAGGTTTAATTGACTCATAGTTCTGCATGGCTGGGAAGGCCTCAGGAAACTTATAATCATGGCTAAAAGGAAGAGGCACTTCTTACATGGTGGCAGGTGAGAGAGAGCAAGAGTGTGAAGGAGGAACAGTCAGGCACGTATAAAACCATCATATCTCATGAAAACTCACTCACTATCCCAAGAACAGCATGGGGGACACTGCCTCCATGATTCAGTCACCTCCCATCAGGTCTCTCCCTTGACACGTGGGGATTATGGGCGTTACAATTCAAGATGAGATTTGGGTGGGGAACAAAGCCCAACCATATCACTAGATAAGAAGTTTGCTTCATGGCACAGTTTTTGATTTTAACGAATTTGTTTGCCACTGTCTTAAAGGCCTTAGTAAAGACACTGTTCAGAAGAGAGCAAATGGCTACAGTGAAAATGGTAAGAGGTCGGCAGTCAGATAAGCCTGTCCCCCACCCCCGCCACTTGAGCACTTCTCTCATCCATGGGCTCTGTAACCATGCTAGGGCTCTGACCATCTCCAAGCTTCAGATGCTTACAAGCTTTTCTTGATCATGGCACTCCTCCATTCATGTATTTTATGTTATTTAGCCTAAGTTGTAATTACTCATTCAGCAAATACTCCTTCAACCCCCACTATGTGCCAGACACTGTTTGGTATGGTTTGGATGTTTTGTCCCCTCCAAGTCTCGTGTTGAAATGTGATCACCAATGTTAGAAGTCTGGCCTAATGGAAGATGTTTGGATCATGGTGGTGAATTACCTCATGAATGGCTTTGTGCCTTCCCCATAGTAATGATTTCACTTAAAAGCTGGTTGTTTAAAGAGCCTGGCACCTGCCCCAGCTCCCACCCCACCTCTTGCTCCCTCTCTTGCCATGAGACATGCTGGCTCCCCACTTTTGCCTACTACCATGAGTATAAGCTTCCTGGGGCCTCACCAGAAACCAAGCCAAATACATGAGCCAAGTACATCTATTTTCTTTGTAGGTTACCCAGTCACAAGTATTTTTCTATAGCAACCAAAATGGACTAACACAGTATTCTAGGAAGATCAGATAAAGCACTGAGGATAAAAGATCCCTTCCCTCATGAAGCTTGCATTCTAATGGAGAAAATAGTTTAACAAAATATATAAGCAAAATTGCAGCATGTTAAGTGTTCAATGATAAGGATAAATTCAAAGCACAGAAACAGTGGCATTTTTTGAAAATATTTGTCTGTACACTTACTGTCTTTCCTGTCTTCTAGACTGGAAATGTCTTAAGTACAGGTACAGTTTATTCCCACCATATACTCAGTGCCTGATCCCATGTAGTAGATGCTAAATGAATCTTTGTTGGTGCTTATATTAGTCTGCTCAGGCTGCCATAACGATATACCATAGACAGGACAACTTAATAAAAATTTATTTTCTCACAGCTCTGGAGGCTAGAAGTCCTAGATTAAGGTACCAGCATAGTGGAGTTTTGGTGTGAGTTCCTTCCTGACTTGCAGACAGCCAACTTCTTTTTGTAGTCCCATATGGCAGGGAGAGAAAGAAAGAGAAAGAGAGAAAAAGAGAGTACGAGTGCTCTGGTGTCTTTTCTTGTAAGGTAACTAATCTTATCATGAGGTCCCCATCCTCATCTAACCCTAATTACCTCCCAAAGGTCAGTCTCCAAATATCATCACCTGAGGGGCTGGGGCTTCAACATATGAATTTGGGGAAACATAAACATTCAGTTTATAACAGTGCTCAAAATTAATATTCATTTCCTTAAGTAGAGGAATCTGAGCAAATTGGATCCAAAATTTGGAGCATGTAATCTTGAGTCAGTGTACATAGGTTTGAATTTCATCATCTACCATTTATTACCTGTGAGATACTAGGCAGATTTTTTTTTACTTCTCTCTGTTTCCATATCTGTAAAATGGGTATCTACCTCATTGGGTTATGAGAATTAAACGTGTTAATACCTGGCAGAAAACTCTACATATGATTTTTTAAAATAAAAAGTATCTGTAAGTGGGTAGACTAATTATATGCATTTTCTAGAGCTCTCATAAGAAATACCATAGACCAGGTGGCTTAAACAATAGAAATATGTTTTCTCATGATTCAGGAGGCCAGAAGTCCAAGATCAAACATGTCAGCAGGTTCAGTTTCTTTTGAGGCCTCTTTCCTTGGCTTGCAGATGGCATGGCCACTTTTCATTGTGTTGCATGGTTGTCCTTCTGTCTGAGCATTTTTCTGGTTTCTTTCCTTGTGTGTCCAAATCTTCTCTTTATGTAAGAACATCGTTTATATTTGATTAGGGACCATCATAAAGACTTCAACTTAATCCTTTAAGACCATCTCCAATTGTGGCCACATTCTAAGGTACTAGGGTTAGGACTTAACATGAATGGATTACAGAGGTAGATACAATTTAGTGCATAACACTAGGAAAATAAGCCTTTTTTTCTTTTTCTTTCTTTTTTTTTTTTTTTTTTTTTTTTTTGAGACAGGGTTTTACTCTATCACCCAGGCTGGAGTGCAGTGCCGTGATCATGGCTTATTGCCGCCTCAGTGTCCCAGGCTCAAGTGATCCTCCTGCCTCACCCTCCCAAACAACTGGGACTACAGGTGCATGCCACTATGCCCAGCTACCTATTAAATTTTTGATAGAGGTGAGGTTTCACTATGTTGCCTAGGCTGCTCTCAAGCTCTTGGGTTCCAGCAATCTTCCTTCCTTGGTCTCCCAAAGTGCTGAGATTACAGGTGTAAACTACCATGCCCAGCATACATAAATCTTTTAAACCCTCAGGTACATTATTTACTTTGGTTTCTATAGCAACTTTCTAATGTGGCAGGATGCCTTCTGTTACCATTATCCTCAGTGCACATATGAAGACTGAGGTTGGGTAAGTGTATTTCCAGGGAATTTTTTAAAAAGAAGAAAACTGAGGTTAACCACATGCAGAATTGTTACTTCAAATAAAGTACTGTATCCCCAAGATTACAATACCTCTACATGCTGTCACTTCCATGACTCTCAGTGAGATACAATTATAAGCTGCTGAAGTCCATTTGGAGAAGGCAGAGTGGGCCTGCCATGGGACAGATGCCTTGCACAGTGCAGAGTAGCAGCCTATAATTTGGAACTTCAATGAATGTAAAGAATGGAAAAGAGGAAGTTAAGTACCTCAAAATAAAGCTGAATGTGCTGGCATTTGGGATTTGCTTGGCTATTTTTCACTGAGACTGTTCACATCCAAATGAAGACATTCCTTTACCCAGGAAACTCCAACTTTAAAAAGTGCTCACATGTCCATGAGCATTGCTGTTGAGATGTAGGCAGACTTGATAGCAACACATTCACCTTTTTATAAATTTCTACTTCAGCTTTGCCCAAGTACAAATTGGATAAAGACTTCCCACAGCCACCTACTTGACAGGACCAGAAAACACAATTCTGATTACTTCATAGCAGTATTCCCAGAGGTACCTTGTTACAGCAATTACAAAATCTTTGGAAACTGAAGGAAAAGTCCTCTCAAATGAATTACTAAAATGATTGTACTTTACAAGACTTACATGGAACAGTTGTTGTAGTATTGAAGGAAAACAATGACCTTGGAATGGGATCCTGATGGCTATAGGTTTGAGGTGAGGGTCAGCTAAGGCAAGGGGCTTTTGGGTCTAGAAATGCTGTCATGCTTTTAGGTTGGAAGTCAGTCTCTTATCTTTTAAATTATGAAGCATTAATGATTACCAATAATTATCTTTAGTTAGATGCAATATTTTATTGTAATCTATGCATTAGTCTGTTTTCACACTGCTATGAAGAGATACCTGAGACTGGGTAATTTGTAAATGAAAGAAGTTTAATTGACTCACAGTTCCGCATTGCTGGGGAGGTCTCAGGAAACTTACAGTCATGGTGGGAGGCAAAGGAGAAGCAAGGCAACTTCTTCACAGGGTGGCAGGATGGAGTGAGTTTACAAAGCAAAAGGGAAAACCCCTTATAAAACTATCAGATCTCATGAGAACTCATTCACTATCAGGAGAACAGCATGGGGGAAACTGCCCCCGTGATTCAATTACCTTCACCTGGTCCCACCTTTGACATGTGGGGATTATGGGGATTACAATTCAAGGTGAGATTTGGATGGAGACACAGGGCCAAACCATACCAGTCTATGTCCCACTATTAGGTAATAGGTTTCAATAAAAAGTGTATAACCTATTGTACACAGTGTAGCATTGCGAGCAAACTCTTTTCCATGCTCTCTCTCTCTCTCCTACTTCTCCCTCTGTGCTTTACCCCAAGCAAACATAATGCACTGAAAAGGAGATGGATTGAGCTCTATTTCAAATGTGGGGTTAAACCCACAGATTTGCCTTCAGTCTTTCTTAAGACATCATTGAAATAAAAATATAGGAGTACAAAATGAGCAAATATGTAACTGCAAAGAGAACAAGAGTAGGATCATGATCATCAGTGGATTGATAGATTTCCATAAATATATAAAAGACAGAAAATGAAATGATGTCTATGATCTATGTCACAGCAACCACTCATAAAATGCCTGTCATATAAATTCTCACTTAGGCTGCAGGAGCATGTACACAGATGTTCATTGTATTAGGCTGTTCTTGCATTGCTATAAAGAAATACCAGAGACTGGATAATTTATAAGAAAAGAATAATTGACTCATGGTTCTACAGGATGTACAGAAAGCATAATGCTGGTGTCTGCTTCTGGGAAGGCCCCAGGAAGCTTACAGTCATGACAGAAGGCAAAAGGGGAAACAGGTGTTTCTCATGGTGGAAGCAGGAGCAAGAGAGAGTCGTGGAAGGTGCCATGCACTTTTAAACAATCAGATCTCATGATAACTCATTCACTATACCAAAGACATTACCAAGAAGATGGCACTAAACCACTCATGAGACATATACCCCCATGATCCAATCACTTTTCACCAGGCCTCACCTCCAACATTGGGGATTACATATCAACACATTTGGAAGGGACAAATATCCAAACTACATCATTCTGTCGTTACTCCCCCTAAAATTGCATGTCCTTCTCACATTGCAAAATACAATCACCCCTTCTCAATAGTATCCCAAAGTCTTAACTCGTTTCAGCATTAACTCAAAAGTCCCAAGTCTCATCCGGAGATGATTTCCTTCTGCCTATGAGTGTATAAAGTCAAAACAAGTTATTTGCTTTCAAGATACAATGGGGGTATTGTCACACGCGTCCATGTGAAGAGAGTCCACCAACAGGCTTTGTGTGAGCAACAAGGCTGTTTATTTCACTTGGGTGCAAGTGGGCTGACTCCAAAAAGAGAGTCAGCAAAGTGAGATGGGGTGGGGCAGTTTTATAGGATTTGGGTAGGTAGTGGAAAATTATAGTTAAAGGGGGCTATTCGCTTGGTGGCAGGGAGGCGGGGGGAGGTTCTGATATTCATTGTCTAGGAGAAGGAATTTCACAAGGTCAATTGATCAGTTAGGGTGGGACAGGAACAAATCACAATGGTGGAAGGTCATCAGTTAAAGCAGAAATTGGCCATTTTCACTTCTTTTGTGGTTCTTCAGTTGCCTCAGACCATCTGGATGTATAGACGCAGGCTTGGGCTCAGAGACCTTACAGGTACAATCCTTGGTAAGCATTCCCATTCCCAAAGGAAGAAATCAGCCAAAAGAAAGGGGCTATAGGCCCCAAGCAAGTTCAAAACACAGCAGGGCAGTCATTAAATCTTAAAGCTCCACAATAATCTCCTTTCACTCCATATCTCACATCCAGGGCACACTGTTGTAAGGGGTGAATTCTCAAGGCCTTGGGCAGCTCTGCCCCTATGGCTTTGCAGTGTTCAGCCCCTGCAGCTACTCTCAGAAGTTGTAGTTGAATGCCTTCAGCTTTTCCTTGTGCAGGGTGCAAGCTGCCATTGGATCTTCCATTCTGGGGTCTGGTGAATGGTGGCCCTCTTCTCACAGTTCTACTAGGCAGTGCCCTGTTAGAGACTCTGTGTGTGGCCTCCAAACTCACACTTCCCCTATGCACTGCCCTAATAGAGGTTCTCTGTGACAGCCCCATCCAAACTCTGCCTGGGCACCCAGGCTTTTCCATACATTTTCTAAAATCTAGGCAGAGGCTCCCAAGCCTCAACTGTTGTACTCTGTGCCCTCACAGGCTTAACACTACATGGAAACTGCCAAGGTTTATGGCTTGCACCATCTGAAGCAGTGGCCTAAGCTGTACCTAAGTCCCTTTGGGCCAAGGCTGGAGATGGAGTGGCCGGGATGTGGGAAACAGTGTATCAGACTGTGTAAGGTAGCAGGGTCCTGGGCCTGACCCATGTAACCATTCTTTCCTGCTAGGCCTCCAGGCCTACGATGAGAGGGGCTGCTACAAGGTTCTCTGCAATGCCTTTGAGGCCTTTTTCCCATTGTCTTGGCTATCAGCACCTGCCTCATTTTTAGTTATGCAAATTTCTCTAGCAAGAGGTTGCTCAGCAGCCTGTTTGAATTCTTCTCCTGAAAATGGGCTTTTCCTTTTCTATCACATGGCCAGTCTGCAAGTTTTCCAAATTTTTATGCTCTGCTTCCCCTTTAAATATAAGTTCCAACTTTAGGTCATTTCTTTGCTCAGATATCTGAGCATAGGCTATTAGATGCAGTCATGCCATGTCTAGAACACTTGACTGCTTAGAAATTTCTTCCACCACATACCTAACCTATCACTCTCAAATTCAAATTCTACAAATATCGAGGGCAGAGATATAATATAGCCAAGTTCTTTGCTAAAGCGTAACACATATGATCTTTGCTCCAGTTCCAAATAAGTTTCTTATTTCCATCTGAGATTCCATCAGCCTGGGTTTCACTGTCCATGTCACTATGAGCATTTTAGTCACAATCATTTAACAGTCTCTAAAAAACGTCAAACATTCCCTCATCTGCCTGTCTTCTTCTGAGTCTTGAAAACTCTTCCAAACTCTGCCCATTACCCAGTTCCATTCCAAACTCACTTCCATATTTTCAGATATCTGTATAGCAATGCCCCACTCCTCAATACCAATTTTCTGTATTAGGACATTCTTGCACTACTATAAAGAAATAACTTAGATTGGGTAATTTATAAGAAAAGATATCTAATTGACTCATGGTTCTACAGGCTGTATAGAAAGCATAATGCCAGTATCTGCTTCTGAGGAGGCCTCAGGAAGCTTGCAATCAAGTCAGAAGGCAAACGAGGAATGAGCATCTAACATGGTGTGAGCAGGAGCAATTGGGGAGAGGTGCCACATTCTTCTAAACAACCAGATCTAGCAAAAATTCACTCACTATCATGAGGACAGCACCAAGGGCATGGTGCTAAAGCATTCATGAGAAATACACCATCATGGGCCAATCACTTCCCAGCAAGCCCCACTTCCAACACTGAGGATTACATTTCAGCATGAGATTCTGGTGGGGACAAAAATCCAAACTATATCAGTCATTATGACAGTAAGGAGCCAGAAGCAACTTAGCAGAATGGAGAATTAGAGCAGTGAATGCGTTGTATGAGACACCAGAAAGAAATAAGTAGAAAAGTAAGGAACAAAATAAGTAAATATTTAGTGAGAAAAGTAGAAATGGAATGAAAAACCACACTCTCATTCATGACAATTAAAGACTCTAACACATAATACTGCCTATTATAAAAGACTACCTACATCTTTTAAGGGCATATCAATACATTACTCTGGGTACATATGAGGGAGAGGTAGATAGGAATGAGAATGGGATTGGAGAAGAAGGGAAACAAACATAGAGGGCACCTACTTAAATTGCTAAACAATGTGCTCTGCTCATGGTATCTAGGGTTCTGCAGAAAAAACAAAAACAAAAAAACCATTAAATGGAAAATGGGTTCCATGAAACAGGGAATGAAAAGCCCTATCTCAGAATGTGCTAAAAGAGAGTCACTCAGGGCACAATCCCACATATTCATATGAAGAGGTTACTTGAAGATGCACTTTCCATCATATGATCATCTAAACCGTTTTATTTTTTCATTATGTTTATATGTTACTTACATGTAAAAAACTAAAGTTAGAAATAAAGGGACATTGTGATACACTGAAAAAGTTTAACTTGCTCCATATTTTTGCAAAAAAAAAAAAAGAAAAAAAGGGAGTGAATGCCTGAAGGAAATGTGGGTTAAAACTTTGGCATGCAGCTTGCCTACGATCTAATATAATTAAACGTGTGACTTTCTCTTCTGAATGTATTAACAAAACCACCCAGAAAACATAAGGAGAGGCTCTGGAGAATGAGTGCCACAGGGCAGCCATTCAAGACACTGGTTTGTGCTTCTATAAACTCTACAAAAATTTGAGTTTCGTAGAATCTGAGGGTAGTGAATCTTTCATTAACAAAAGCCAAGCCCACCAGCAATATGAACCTTCTACTATGTGAAAGGAAAATACTGATTAACCAAACCAAGCATTAAACTAGAGAAAATCTAAAACTCCAGTGGAAAAACAACTTTATTGATTCACTATGTTTGCCATTGACATACCCACAGCAGGTCTCATGATATTACACAGGAAGTCCAGCTCAGGCAGAAAAGTTTGCTTTGTTGTAGGACAGTTGCAGCCAGATCTTCCTGTCTAGATGAAGATACCATTCAAATCCCAGAAAAACAAAACAAAGGATAAAAATCCCAGCAGCTGCAAATAATTTCTGTCCAGTCATCAGGATGGCCTTTTGCTTTCATTGCAATTACCATACAAAAAGTTCAGAACTAAACAGGGAAATAACACAAAAACATTAACTTGGGCCATACTCAGTTGATAGATTCTATGTACACTGTAAGTTGAGTTAAGAAAATAATTGAGGGCTTTTAAGAAAAGAAATAGTGCAATTGTTTCATCTATTAGACAAAATAGGTAAATTCTTACAGTTTCTTTACCCTTCTTCTCTAGGTTCTCACTGTGTACTATCTTAGGGTGACATTCAAACATCATTTTAAAAGTTTACTGGTGGAACTTTTTTTATTTTCAAAGCAAAAAAAAAAACTACTTACAATAAGAGAACTATACACTCAGCTTAAAATATAAAAATAGAAATTTAAGGCCAAATAAAAAGGTGTATGAAAAATGCATCTATCTTAAGGGTTAAATATATATAACCCTTAACCAATTAACAAGTTAACCAAAATTGGTTAATAAGTAAATATTTACCAAGTAATAAGTAAAAATAACCAAAATTGGTCAACTTGTTAATTGGTTAAGGGTTATATATATTTAACCCTTAAGATAGATGCATTTTTAGGTACCCTTTTATTTGGTCTTAATTTAACTTGCTAATAGGTTAAGGGTTTTTCATTTATTTTGGGAAAATCTGAGCAATCATAATTCATTTTACCATCTTGTAACTGTATGAGGTGTATAGGAATGGGAACAGAATTTTTACAGGGTGGTCTAAAAAATGATGTTAAACTATGAATCGCTTTATTTTCTAAATAATAGTAGTAGTAGTAGTAGTAGTAATAATAATAATAACAATAATAATAATAATAGGCCTGGTGCAGTGTTTCATGCCTGTAATCCCAGCACTTTGGGAGGACGAGGCAGGCGGATCACTTGAGGTCAGGAATTCAAGACTAGCCTGGCAAACATGATGAAAACCCATCTATACTAAACATACAAAAAATTAGCCAGGCGTGGTGGTAGACACCTGTAATCCCAGCTACTCGGGAGGCTGAGGCAGGATAATTTCTTGAACCCAGGAGGCAGAGGTTGCAGTGAGCCAAGATAGCGCCATTGCACTCCAGCCTGGGAGACAGAGCGAGATGCCATCTCAAATAAAATAAAATAATAAAAATTAATAATACTCTTTTCAAATAAAGACTCGATTTATCTTAGTTCAAGTGTAGGGTATTGAAGAGAACCAATTTAAGTGGCTATATTTATAATGTGCAATTTTATTGTTTTAAGGGATAAAGCTGGCCTCTTTTAAGGACATTTCTGTGGTTAAGGCTC
The DNA here is from genome assembly GCF_008728515.1 of Papio anubis. Classification (NCBI taxonomy): domain Eukaryota; kingdom Metazoa; phylum Chordata; class Mammalia; order Primates; family Cercopithecidae; genus Papio; species Papio anubis. Next base: position 104,741,634 of record NC_044980.1, read on the forward strand.
AGAATAAATGCATTCTAATCAGGTTTCCTGTCAGCATAATCTTGAGAGATTTTTTTTTTCAGTTAGAGGTACTACTGTAACAAGATTGAATATGGTGGGATTTGGAGACTCCTATCATTTTCTCTAAATTTGATCTCTCGAGTCAAACCAAATGGAAAAACAGCAGCTTTCCAAGACCACAGCCACTTCTGTGTTGAAACATGATTCTCCAGTTCTAAAGACAAATTAACCTACTGATTCAAAGCAACAAAGAACTTGGTCCAGCTCTTTACTGTACCTATGATCCAGAATGCCTGCATGAATTTTACTTACAGGCAATGAAACCAAGATTGTTGATGCACAACAGCCGATAGCCCTATAGATGTGGTCCTTAAGATCATCACCAGACTGGCGTAATATCAAGACCAGAATGGGGAGACTGTTCATGTGAGGCGAAGGGTCATTACAATATTTATATGGTGATCATGGCAAAGTGCAATCAGATCTTCTGCAACAATAACAATTATAAAACATTTAATCAACATAAAAGAACTTATCTCAAGTTAAGTAGAGAAAGTCTAGGCAAATAGTCTATTTAAAGAGCTCTTAGAATACCATCTGAGTAGAAGGTTCCAGAGAATAGCTTTGGTTACCATGCCTTTTGAAGCTGCTTTATGCTGCTGATACTAGGAATACTGACAAAATAGTTGTTTTAATTTAGAGATAATTTGATAGAGGCTAAAAAACAAATCAACATACTTTCAATTGTGTTTTTTACAGAATGGTGTGTGAAACCAATATCCTCAACTTATTCTCAAACCTTGCTACACCCTTTAGATACTGAGGACAGAGTGGGGCTCAGGAATTGATGGTAGTGAAAAATGAGTGAGGCTTCTAGAGGAGATGAGGAATAGGGAAGACATACTCTCAGCAAATATTAAGGCACTGTTTTCCATGCTGGGGAAGAGAAACATTTTCTTCTTTCAAGCAGCTGACATTCCAAGTGGGAGTGACAGTGAAGAACCAGCAAATAAAATAACAAAACAAGGTAATTTTAGATATTTCAGTGCTATGGAAAAAAAGTTAAGCAGGTTATATGATAGAGAACCCCTGGGATGTTAGTGAATTTGCCAGGCAGAGCACGGGGGCCAGTGCAACATAATGACTGAGTGGGGAGAGGATACTGTGAGTGAGGCAGGCAGGGATAAGAGAGTTATCTAAGGGTTAATACCTCAACTTGGGTTAATACTTTAACTTGGGTTAATACCCAAGTTATCTCAACTTGGAAATTATTGACACTGAGACCAAATAATTCTGTGTTGCAGGGTGCTGTCCTCTATCCTGTAAGGTATTTAACATTATTCCTTAGCCTCTACCCAATGAATGCCAGTAGCATGTCCCAGTCATGACAACAAAAAATATTTCCATGTATCACCAAATTTCCTCTGGGACATTTGAAACTCTGTAACTGAGAACCACAGGCTCATGTACAGCCTTAGAAGCAGGAGTGATGGGCAAAATGCTTAACTCATGGCATAGGCAGCAACAAATTGGAATGTATGCTCTCTGAAAACGATTGATAAGACTGTTTCAGTACATCCTGAATGAACATCAACCCTGCTATAGCTCATGGTAAAGAGTTTTAATTTCATAATAATTGTGATGGAAAGTTATACTAGTGCTTTAAGAGAGTAACATGATTCTTTTTTGTTTTCAAAAAGATCATCTTAGCTGTTAAACAGAGAATAGATTTCAGGGCAGGGCAGCTTTAGAGGAAGCAGAGAGATTGGTAGGAGGCTATTAAAGAAATCTATGTGCAAAACGTTGACTTGGACTAGGGTGGCAGCCATAAAGATGAATCAAAGTGATAAGAATAGATTCCAGAGGTGGAAGGCAAGTGAAGAATCAGGGATTGTAACTAAGTTTTGGTTTCACAATTGAGTGGATAGTGGTCATTTTAAGATGGGAAGACTAAGAGAAAAACAGATTTTAGAGGACAAACCAAAAATTCTGTTTCAGGCATGTTAAGTTTCAGATGCCTGTGAAACAACTAAATTAACTTGTCTAGCAGGTACTTGGGTACTTGAGTCTAGAGGACTGTGGAGTGGTCAGAGCTCAACATACACATTTTATCATCCCTAGTATACACAATATAAAAACAACTAATATCCTGAAGCCTATGTTCACAAAAGTAATCAACACAGGAGAGGCTACCAACCATTTAAACCAGAGTATCTGTGCATTTTCCAGGGATTAACTTACATATTTCATGCCCTACCTCTTATAATTTATTTTATCCTTCTTACATTTGACAAAGATCAGCCTCGTTTACTCTCAATTAACAATTAGACTTCACTTTGTCTACTGAAAAATCTTGAGCAAATATCCCTGTGATCTTTACAAGATTTCCTGATAATGCAAAATTGAATGTAAATCTATTAGATACTGAGGTGGGAGTAAGAACAGAGACAAATACTAACAGAAGATATTTGAGTTACAATATGATTTATTATCCTTAGGCCCAGACAGCTCAGGAACCCTCAATTAAATACCATCTATTCTCTCAATATTCAAAGCAGTTTATCATCACATGTTTCATTTAATATTATTAAATTCTTGATTATACTATTGTTTTTGGAGAATAGGGGTCACTCTATTAGATTCAAACCTGGTTGTAACAGATACCAGCATAGACTACTATTAATAATGTATAAATTATTATATTTAAATAATTTATAATGTATCAATTATTATATTTAAATAATTTATAATGTATAAATTATTATATTTAAATAATTTATAATGTATAAATTATTATATTTAAATAATTTATAATGTATCAATTATTATATTTAAATAACACATTGTGGTTTTCAAGGCACTTTTCATAATACCTTTTTATTTTCACCACAATTCCATAAATATATTGTAGCATTTACATTTGGATACCCATTTTTAAATTTAAAAAAATATTGTTCAACCAGATTACACTATTTTCCTAGGGTCCTACAGCTGGTAAATGTTCGGAAAACAACTGAAACACAAGTACTTTGAAAACTAATCCAGCATTGAAATAATAGAAAACACTGTGCCAGTGCATTCTACAAGGCAGCTCACACTATATGTGATACCAAATGTTAACGGCTCATTTTACTTTTTCCAGAAAATAATCTGAGCTGGTTCTCAACCCAGGCATATTTCCTATATTCTCTCTATATAATACACTTTTCCCACACTTAATAAAATTCATGTGACTGCCAGCTGGGTTAAACATGCTAGTTTTCCTTCTGCTTTCTTGACTTGTCTCTGTCCTGCTTGTCTCTGTTCTACTTGATATTATCTTCCTGAGACTTCTTTGATGTCATCCTAACTTTTCCCTGATTATTTCAATCCTACCATGGCTAAAACAGTGCACCAACTATAAAACTGGAATTACATTCTTCTTTTCCATGCTTAGTGGGTTCTTTCTAACTTTGTTCTCTATTATTAATAAGTCTATCTTTTTCAAACCCAAATTTTTCATTTTGTACTAACAAAATTTTTTTACTAATTTTAAAATTTATATATGATATTGTGGAAAATAACATAAAGGTAAAAAGATAAAAATATAAATTACCCATATTCTCACTAATCAAAGATGAGGTAAAATTCTATTGCTTTTTTTGTTTCCTATACTGAATGTTTAATTAATGATTTTGAATTTTTTCTTATTAATAGCAAAAGTATTCAAGTCCATAAATTTTTTTCAAAATACCACTTCAACTACATCTTGTAACCCTGGAAGAGAATGATAGGACATGAATTGAGAGAAGTAACATGTACCTGATCATTTAGAGCATTACAAGTAAATGTTAGAACTTTGGCTTTTACTACATGGAAATAGAGCCACTGGAGAGTTTTGAGCAGAGCGTGGCATAATCTAAGTTAAAGGATCAATCTGGCTGCTATGTTGAGAATAGCTATAAAGAGGAAAGTGTAGAAGCAGGAAAATATGGAAGGAGGCTATTGCAGTAATAAAGACAAGAGATAAAGATGAATTGGAGCAGGATGGTAATTCAGAGGTGGTAAAAAATTTAAAAGATTCTGACTATAATTTAGAGATAGAGACAAGATATTCTTATGTATTGGCTGAGGGGTGGAAGAGAAAGGGAAGGACTGAATTTCAAAATTGCTGGCCTAAGTAATTGTTACCAACTGACATGGGGAAATCTAAGTGTACAGTAGGTTGGGAGGAAGCATATTTTTGATATGTTGCTATCAAACTATCTAATGATTTCCCAGTCAGCAGGAGTGGCCATATTAGTTTGAAGTGTAAGAGAGAAGTTTAGAGCAGAGACAGAAATTTGGGGATCAGCAAACTTTTGAGAGAGTGGAACATGATGGCAGAGTGGGACTCAGAAGCAACTGTCTCCCCTCGGAAATAACAATTTGAACAACAAATAATAACTAAAAACTTCCCAAGTCTTGCAAGAGATATAGACATCCAGATATATGCAGCTCAAGAATTCCTAAACAGATTCAGCACAAAGAACTCTTCTCCAAGGTGCAATATCATCAAACTGTCAAAAGTCAAACACAAAGAGAGAATTCTGAAAACAGCAAGAGCAAATTGTTAAGTCACATATAATGGAATCCTCATCAGACTAATTGATATATTCAAAGTGCTGCAAGAAAAAAAAAATGTTAGCCAAGAACACTATACCCAGCCAAATTATTATTCAAAAATGAAGGAAAAATAAAGTCCTAGACAAGGAAAAACTGAGGAAATTCATCATCACTAGACTGGCACTACAAGAAATGCTTAAGGGAGTGCTATATCTGGAAGCAAAGGACAATATATAATATCATAAAACACACAAAAGTATAAAACTAACTGGTAGAGCAAATATACAAATGAGAAAGAGAAAGGAGTTCAATTTTATCACTACAAAATAACCACCAAATCATAAAAGCAAACAATAAAAGAAGAAGATAAAAAACAAAGGATATACAGAATAATCAAGGAGGATTGATTGTGGCCAGGAGTTTGAGACTGGCCCAGGCTACATAGCAAGATCCCATCTCTACAGAACATTTAAAAATCAGTCAGGTGTAATGGTGTTTTCCTGTAGTACTAGCTACTTGGAAGGTTGAGGCAGGACAATCACTTGAGCCTAGGAGTTCATGACCACAGTGAGCTATGGCTATGCCACTGCACTCCAGCCTCGGCAACAGCATGAGACCCTGTCTCTAAAAACAGAAGAAAAAATAAAACTTAAAAAAACATGAAAAAGAAAACAACAACACAACATGAGTAAGTCCTCATCTGTCAATAACAACCCACGTAAATGGTTTAAATGCTCCAATTAAAAGATATAGACTGGTTGAATGGATTTTTTTAAGACCTGACTATATGCTGCCTACAAGAAACTCACTTTGCCTCTAAAGACACACAAGGACTGAAAGTTTAAAAATGGGAAACACATATTCCATGCAAATAGAAACCAAAATACATATGCACCCAACACTAGAGCATGTAGGTGAATAAAGCAAACATTATTAGACTGAAGAGAGATTTGCATTCCAATACAATAATAACTGGGGACTTCAACACTCTACTTTCAGTATTGGACAGATCATCTAGACAAAAAATCAACAAACATCAGACTTAATCTGCCAAGATACATTTACAGAATATTTTATCTAACAGCTGTAGACTACATATTATTCTCATCAGCACATGGAGCATTCTCTAGGATAGACCATATATTAGGACACAAAACAGGTCTCAATATATTTTAAAATTTTAAATTATATAAAGTGTCTTATAAGACCATAATGAAATAAAACTAGAAATTAATAACAAGAGAAACTTGGGAAACTGCACAAATACGTGGAAATTAAGCAACATGCTCACGGGTCAAGGAAGAAATTAAAGAGGAAATTAAAAAACATTAAAACAAGTGAAAATTAAAATACAACATATCAAAAACCTATGGGGTACAGCAAAAGCAGTGGTAGGAGAGAGATTATAGCAATAAATGCCTAAATAAAAAAGCAGAAGAAATTCAAATAAACAGTCTAAAGATGCACCTCAAATAACTAGAAAAAGCAAACCCAAAATTAGTAGAAGAGAAATAATAAAGATCAAAATAGGCTTAAATGTAAGAGGCTGAAAAAATACAAAGAATGAACAAAATGAAAAGTTGTTTTCTTAAAAAAGATAAGTTGATAAACTGCTAGTTACACTAGCCATGTATTTAGTTTCACTGGCCAGAAACTGTCAAATACTTCACCCATTCATCTCTCCTGTCTTCTTCCCAAACCCCTGACAACCACTGATCATTTTACTATCTCTACAGTTTTGCCTTTTTCAGAATGTCATATCATTGGAATTGTATAGTATGTAGGCTTTTCAGGCTGTTTTCTCTCACTAAGCAATATTCATTTAAGATTCTTCCATGTCATTTTGTGTCTTGATAGTTCAATTTTCTTTTTATTGCTGAATCATATTTCATTGTATGTGAAGGAGCCCAGGGAACTTCATCATAAATATGGCTCCCTGGTATAATGAGTATTTTGAATTAAAGGTCCTTGAAGATCAACAGATGCTAGAGCCTTTCCCTGCTATTTAAATAAAGACAGCAGGAACCCACCAAGGAGAACAATTATTTTTCCTTCCCTTCTCTGTTATCTCATATCTATTGCAGAAAAGAAGACCAAGAACATAACCACATCTGAACAGATCCTTCACAAGATAATATCAGTCTCTCAGGCTCATTCAACTTCCAGAGAGAACCATTTCCAAGTTAACCTCTGTTTCAGGATCCATTCATCCTCCCTAGTAATCATTTATTGCTCCCAAAAGAATTACCTATATTCCCCATCTCTCTCTCTCCATTTTGACATAAGGTTATGTAAGTATCTGGACCCCACTGGGATATTGGGTAATCACCCTGTAAATTCCCCTATACACACCAATAAATTTGTATGCTATTTCTCCTATTAATATGCCTTTTCTTCAGATGATTTTTCAGCAAAATTGCAGAGGGCAAAATTTTCTGTTGACCTCTACATACGTGTGTACCATAGTTTGTTTTCCATTCATTTGGGTAAATACCTAGGAGAGCAGTTGGTAGATCATGTGGTAAGACCGTGTTTAACACTGTAAGAAACTACCAAACTGTCTTCTGAAGCACCATTTTGTATTCCAACCAGCAATGAATGAAAGCTCCTTTCACTCCACATCCTTGCGGATATTTGGTATCATCAGCAGTTTGGATTTTTTAAAAAGTATTGATTTTTAATTGTGCTAGAATATTGAAGTAGACTTAATCAAACAGTTAAACCAGTAACACAAGGTAACATTCTTATATAAATAGCTGTCCATGGCAGAATGAAGAATAAACCATGGCTTAAATTATTTCTAATTCCAAATATACAGATCATGGATTACAGCTTGAAAATATGTTTGCTACTGCATGTATACAGCAGCATTTTAATTTCACAAGACAGCAACATTCAAATGGAAAGAGAACTTTATGATTCAATGTTTTAGTGCTGTTGGTAAAAAACCAAGTGAAACAAAACACCAAAGCTGAGAGTACTATAAGCATCATAGTTAGACTTAAATCAAATATACACTATTACTAACACATGCAGAGTATTTTTATACTCATATGACTTTTTAAGGCTTTGCTGCAAATTGATTGATTTAATAAAAATACATCAGACCCATTCCTGTGTAAATGTACATAAATAAAACACATCTCTGAAAAGCAATCTGGAAAAGCTTGAGACATGTCTTACATAGTAATACTTACATTGGTTTATGAAGTGGTAAAGTTAAGATTACTAATTCATGATAAGAATTAGTAATAACAGTAAAGAATATAATCAAGAAAACAGGGATTAGAGCCCATTTAAAAATTTTTGCTGACCATTTAATTTTTTTATTCCTTTAAGTGTAAAGCATTTATTAATTACAGAGTTCATTTGGCACCCCATCATAAGCCTGTGATACCACTGTGCTGGTGCCTCATAACATAACCATTATTTTATTTTCTTTTAATATCTGTTGCATATCTAGAGTTTTTTCATTGGTATCTCTATAGAGGCAGGCATTTTGCACTGTATTTCTTATTGTATTCTATTACATGTGGTAAAAGATAAATATTTTTATGGAGGCACACAGAAAAAAAATAGTCTTTGGATTTTGTCTGAATTTTATTACGAAATTGATGGCAAGTAGCTTTTTAAGAATTATGAACTATATTCAGCTGCAATTAAGCAAATGGAACACAAAATACAATTTTAAGAATATAGACAATGATGGAGTACTTTATAATGATGTATCCAAATTACTGTATTTTAATACAAAATTGCTATGCTTTAATGCTAGTGTACAATATTGCTTGAAAATAAATTTTTACCTTAGACAATAAAGCATTTTAGTGATATCACAAATGATACAATCCTCTTTGGCAGAGTTAACTGCTCACTCTACTGGACTCCCTAAGTTTTTTCCTGGTGCCTTTAGCATATATACAATACTTATTACAGCATTTTGGATTTTAGCTGTTCTAATAGGTGTGTAGTGAACTCATTGCTGTTTTAATTTGCAGTTCTCTAAAGATATATGGTGTTTAGCGTCTTTCATGTGCTTATTTGCCATCTAAGTATCTTCTTTGGTGAAGTGTCCGTATCTTTTGTCCATTTTTTAAATGAAATTTTTTACTTACTATGTGATTTTAATTCTTTCTATAGCTTGTTTTTTAACATTTTATTTCCTTTTACAAAAATATATTTTTAATTTCTTATAGAGGCAGGGTTTTGCATTGTTGTCCAGACTGGGTCTCCAACTCCTGGCTTCAAGCAATCCTCCTGCCTGGGCCTCCCGAAGTGCTATGATTGTAGCCACCACGCCCAGCCTCTCTGTATACTTTGGATTCAAGTTCCTTCTCAGAGAGAAGTCTTACAAATATTTTCTCCTAGCCTGTGGCTTGTCTTTTCATTCCCTTAACAGTGTTTTTTTGCCAAGCAGTTAATTTTATGATATCAATTTTTTCTTTCATAGATTATGTCTTTGATATTGTATTTAAAAACCCATCTTCAAACTCAATGTCTCCTTGATTTTCTCCTATTATACTCTGGTACTTTTATAGTTTAATATTGTACTCTGGTCCATGATCCATTTGGAGTTAGTAGCTGTGAAATGTGTAAGGAAATGTCTAGATTTATACCTATGCATTGGATGTCCAGTTGTTCCAGCAACATTTTTTGAAAAACTATCCTTTCTCCAGTGAATTGCCTTAGCTTCTTTGCCAAAGATCAATTGGCAATATTTGTTTGGATCCATTTCTGAGCTCTTTTCTGCTCCATTAGCCTACTTGTCTATTCCTTTGCCAATACCATACCATTTTGGTTATAACTTTATAGTGTGTCTTCAATAATAATTGTTAAATAACCTTTATAATAGCACAAATAATCCCTATTACCCTAAACTTTTACTTCTATTTCTTAGCATGTACCAATTCTATTGTAAAATTCTGCTGTTCTTAACCCTCAAGACTTTATTTGCTCACTTTATCTACCTTTTTGTTCACCTAGAAAATTCCTACTTAATAAGACACTTTTTCCAGTAAGTCTTTTAAGACTGTACCATGGTGGAGGAAGTGTTCCTCTCAAGGGCTTCCATAGAATTCTTTGCTTACTATACCTGTAGGAATTATTACTATATTTTTTATATCCCTGTTACCAAGACCAGTGCTGGCACATGGACATTTAAACATTGGTTAGGAAAATACTAATGGGTATTTGTCTGTATATGAATATAACATAGCTGAAAACTAGGCTAAAGACAACAGTAAGCTAGGAAATTGATTTTGGAAAATGAATGATGATTAGTTGATTAAAAAGCTGGTAAAAATTAATAAATGACTACTAAGCTTCCATGGAGAACTTCATTCCTCTGTCTGAACCAATATTTTCTTCATTGATTATTACTGCTATTCATCGATTTATTTAATAGTTTCTTTATAATGCTGGATTCTGTACTAAATGCTAATAGAACAAAAAAATGAGTAAAATATCTGTCCTAAGCCCATCACAAATAATAATTTTTTAAGAAATAAATTTTAACTTTTATTTTCGATTCAGGGGTATATGTATAGGTTTGTTACACAGATATTATGTGATGCTGAGATTTGGGGTGTGATTGATCCCATCACCTGGGTAGTGAGCATAATGCTCAATAGTTTTTCTACCTTTGCCCACATCTCTTCCTCCCCACTCTAGGAGTCCCAGCGTCTTTTAGTGTCATCTTTATGTCCATGTGTACCCAATATTTAGTTTCCACTTATAAGTGAGAACAAGTGGTATTTGGTTTTCTGTTCCTACATTAATTTGCTGAGATGGCCCCTGGCTACATCCATGTTGCTGCAAAGCACATGATTTCATTCTTTTTCATGGCTGCATAGTATTTCATGTTGTATATGTACCACTTTTTAAAAAATCCAATCCTCTGTTGATGGGCACCTTGGTTGATTCCATGTTTTTGCTATTGTGAATAACACTATAATAAACATTCATGTGAATGTATCTTTTAGGCAGAATGACTTATTTTCCGTTAGATATATACCCACTAATGGAATTGTTATATGAAATGGTGGTTCTATTTTAGTTCTTTGATCAATCTCCATACTACATTCCCTTTCCTCTGCAGGCTCAACGGCATCTATTGTTTTTCTAACTTTTTAATAATAGCCATTCTGATTGGTGTGAGATGGTATCTCATTGTGGTTTTGATTTGCATTTCTCTGATGATTAGTGATGTTGAGCATTTTTCTTATGTCTGCTGGTCACTTGCAGGTCTTCTTTTGACAAGTGTCTGTACATGTCTTTTGGTCACTTTTTAATGGGGCTTTTTGGTTTTTGCTTGTTGATCCAAACCCTTATAGGGTTTGGATATTAGACCTTTGTCTGATGTATAGTTTGTGAATATTTTCTCTCATTCTGTAGGTTGTCTGTTTACTCTGTTGAGTTTCTTTTGCTGCCATCAGAAATAATTAAGTTGCAAAGTAATAAGTGCCAATTTATCAATGGGAACAAAGCCATAGACATAAAAAGAAGTCTAAGATGGTGTAAGAAGATGAACTTAGAGCTTAGCATCTTCCTTTAACCAATGGTTTAAAACATGCAGAACAAAACATAACGAGTTAGTCTGCATACTTGGAGTTGGTTTGATTATAAATATTTTAAACCTTCTAATCTATTTTATATTAATGATGATTTAAAGAATTTATTAATAGTATATATTAAAATAAAATGCAATCAGCTTCTATATCTGTTAGTATATTTAGCAGCTCAAGGTATCATTGGGAAATAGGCTGGATGACAAATGTGCTTTCCCCACATGAAGCAGTCCAAGGGCCTTCTAAGCCTTTATGATCTAAAACTACCAAAGAGAGAACAGATACTTGAACTGAGGTTGCAGCAGGAAAGATTTTTATGTGAATTTCCATTTATCCTTTCATAATGGCTTGGACATGAAATGTATTCCACCTACATGTCAAAGTTTTCATTTTCTAACACGAATTCCTCCCAGAGCCTCAATGCCAAGCTGTGTTCTCTCAGCCTTTTCTATCAACACAAGATAACAATTTATCTGACAGTTCTGTGATGAACATGTTAGGCAAAATTGGATAGATTGCTCTACCGTCACTGCATTATTATTCCTGCAATTCTAACTATAAAATGCTTCTTTCATGGATTAAGTAGGCAGTTATGATTAAATGCCTGGGCCACAGCTATACTTGTGATTTCTTTCTTTTCGCGTAAAAGACTGACTTGATTGGTAAGTTTTAGCAGCCACAATATAATTTACTGTTAACATATAATGCACATTTGCAAGAGAATGTATATTACTGAATTTGTTGTAGACTAGACTGTTGTATTTTCCATTTCCTTAAATTCAATTATCCTCAGCAAGCCACATTTACCCTGATTATATCCTGGTTAAAACATCTGCACTTTTGATTGCCCATATACCTCCCTGAATTTTCACTCTGGATACCAAAGAAGGATAATATTCAGTTTCATCTTTGACATGGACGCATTTACAATTTTTCTGAATACAGATTGAACAAAGAACTTATTGCTTACCTCCCTATAAAGACAAGTTAAAGCATCTTTTTCTTCCATAATAACAGTTCTCAAAGGAATAGTACAGAGGGTCAATGTGTGGAGATGAATTGGCCACTATCTTTTTTGGGGGGGACTAGGGGCAGGGTGTTCTCACCATCAAAAAGGCCTTCAGAATGGAATAACTCAGAAAGACCCACTTTTTTGTTTTTGTTTTTGTTTTTTTTTTTTTTTTTGAGATGGAGTCTCGCTCTGTCGCCCAGGTTGGAGTGCAGTGGCATGACCTTGGCTCACTGCAAACTCTGCCTCCTGGGTTCACGCCATTCTCCTGCCTCAGCCTCCTGAGTAGCTGGGACTACAGGCGCCCATCACCACGCCCCGCTAATTTTTTTGTATTTTTAGTAGAGACGGGGTTTCACCATGTTAGCCAGGATGGTCTCGATCTCTTGACCTCGTGATCTGCCAGCCTCGGCCTCCCAAAGTGCTGGGATTACAGGTGTGAGCCACCGCACCTGGCCAAGACCCACACATTTATAATAGTTTTCTTCATGAGAAGAAACTTATGGAAAATTATATATTGTATGTAAATGTAAGATTCAAAAAAAGTCTGAAAGGTGCCAAGGATAAAAAATGCTGACCGAGTATGAGTTTACACACGAAGTTTTGGGCACTGCCAAAGCACCAGGCTGTGGAGCTGAGGAACTTGGCTTCTGTGGCTGGAACAAACTCAAAGCTCCCTCAGGAGAGAAACCGTCTGATGCCACCAAGTTTACCTCCAAAAGGAAGCTCTGTGTTAAGGGACCTTATCTATCTTGGTCACTGCCAGAAGCATGAGTTTGCTCAGCTTATTAAAGCAAAAGTTTCAAAATATTAAATTATTACTGACTAGTTCATGGATAGCTGCTGTTGTGACTCCTCCAAATGATCTCCTACTGCTCCAGCCCCTTCTTGGTACTAGATGCTTCAGAGAGGCATCACCTGGCAGAAGGGTCATATCTGGCAGAGAAGAGCACCTCCAGGATACTGTTTGAGCACCACCAGTGTCGGTTCTGACTAATACTCTAGAACACTGGTTATCTAGTATGCTGGCTATCACTCTGTACCCAGTGATCTCAATAACACCACTGCACCCAGTGTTTTGGATATCACCTCTGCACCCAGCAATCTGGATATCACCCCTGTACCCAATGTTCGTATCTGCATCCAGAGTTCTGGATATTACCAGTGCATAGAACAGTGTCTGACACATAGTAGCTGCTCAGTAAGTTTTTCTCAATAGATTGATGAATATATAATCTATTTACTTATGTTATATTTTTTATTTACACACTTTACAGAAGCATTACCTATGTGTTAGTTTAACCCTACACAGTGGTGTTCAATAACAAAGTATCTAGCCCATTAATTCTGCACTGCTATTATCTCTATTTCCAAACTAATCAAGACAACATTGAGTAAGCACCTACTAAGTGGCTGAAACCCTGGGCCTTGGAAAGACCCTACAGGAGTGAGCTGGAAATATGTTATATGCTTGGACTTCTTCCCAAGAGCACAGATCTCATAAATAATTCACAACTAGAAGAGAAAAGGAGATGTCAAAGAAATTAAATGACTCATAAGTGTGCTACTATTCTTCAGGCTCATCCTGACCTCTTTTTGGTTTTGGTGAGAGGGTCTATTTTTTGATCATCTAAAAGACATAAAAATAGACACCAATTATATGACAAGTTGCAAAAGCTTGAGGAGACCTCTGGATAGACATAGAATCCAAACCCAAAATAATTTATACTCATTGCCTATCTACTATGTACCTAGCACTGTGCTGAGCCATGTGCACATAGCATTTCAGGTAGTGCCTGCCACCATCCTATGAGCAAGTACTAGTCTTCATCCCATTTTATAGATGAGGTAACTAAGTTGTGGGGAGGCTAAATAATTTGTCTAATAGTACACGACTGACAAGCGCCAAAGACAAAATATAAATTCCTGCCTATCTACCTTATAATGATGTAAATTTAGGAGAGCCAGCTTCTCTTGAATTGCAAATTTTATGCTAGAATATCCAATATTTAAACTAGAGCATTCCTTGAACTTTTTTTGGCCACTTTTTCTTTCATCGTATACACTTTGGTATGGTAACACTCTCCAGCATTTTCCTTGCACCCTTTTTTCATCATGCTCTTCTCTCCAATTCCCTTATCCAGAATGGTATGGCTTCCATAAGTGACTAAAAACCACCCTGGCAAAATGAGCTAGCATCTGCCCTGTTACAATTCAGACAGATCTGGATTTACTTCTTGACCCTCCTCACTTCATCCAACCAGCACCTTGCCTCCCCTGTCCCCTGGTGCCCTTGACTACTGGTCTGTTTTCTATCTATCGTGACTGTATACACACCTTGCCACTGAAGTTTGAGTCATAATCCATTCTATCTGCATCTCTGAAAATGATCTTTACTTCAACTTTCCTAAAGGATACAGATTTCTCTCTTCTTTGGCTCTGATAATTTGTGCCCTAACTTCAGACTAGTAGTTCCCCAGATGAGCCTGCTGCTACCCTACTTGCATCTTACTTTTGCAAGCAGTTTCCATTCTTATTAGGCTAATAATTGAAGACAGGATCAAGATATTCTATCTTCCTAGCCTATCCAAAATACCTAAAAGTTTTATCACATTCAACAGTAAGTCAATATGGGATTATGTGCTATGTATCTTCGTATTCTTCATAGTACCCAGCTCAACCTTCTGCACTTAATATTACATGAATAACTAAATCAATAAATGAAGGAATAGTTGGTTGTTTGATGAGCAGCTGGAGAAGAGCTGGCATAGCGCATAGGTAAAGTAGAATATTATTTCATAGGTACCACTTGTATTTTTTTCTTTCTACACAAAGTGTTTAAGAAATATTTGTTCATTAAGATTATTAGCATTGACCAGTAATTGATTTTGAGTCACTTATTTGGCTTACAATATTGTTAACTTATTAGCTATAATGTGTAAGACACCTACTGTATAGCAGCCAATATCTTGAGTACTTTCACAATTTTTCATTTTATAACACAACAAAAGTTGAAGGTAAGTGTTAGTATCCATTTTTTACAGTAAAGGGAGGATAGAAGGTTCAGAGAGGTTAAGTAATTTGTGGAAGATCTGTTAGGAAATGAATAGGAGTCATGGATTTGATCCTATGTCACTCTAATTCCAAATTCTGAATTATTTTACTCCTTCTGCTATTTTGCACTACTTCATTGTAAAAGCAGTCTTATAAAATACCCTGCTAAAATTTTTCAGGTTTTTTCAGGAGATGGAACTAGCACATGGTTTTTCCTTAATCCATTACAGCAGACTAGGTTGCAAGATCATCTAGATGTTTCCTAGCAGAAAAAAAGAATGACCTTGAATAAATGGAACCCAGGGTCAGTATATTTTGATGTGAGAAAAGGAAGTTGAAAAGATTCAGAGGAAGACTTCTACCCAGATTAACAGGGAGGTGAGTTCATAGTTCAGGGCTCTAAGTGACTGAGGAATAAAATGAGAATGCTAAATGCCCAGATGAGACAGTAACAAAAGACAAAAGGAGAAACTAATCAGACAATTGGGTAAGAGGATGATAGTCAGGAATGGTTACTGAAAACATGGTTTCCTAGTTCACAAATATTTTGAGGAATAATTAAGACTTGCAGGGAGAAAAGTGAATTCCCAGCTCTACCTTCTCCCCATCTCTGGATTTGATTATAGGGATGAGGCTATTACTACAAGAAACTAATAGGGTACGAGAGGATAAGAGAAGTAGAAGATAATTTCAACCGGAAATAAGATCAACTTTTAAAAGTTACCTAATGATGGATGAGGGCATTCAAGTCAAACTACAGATGTACTTTAAAAACTAAAAGCATGCCAAGCTTGAATTAGGGAATAAAGTGAAAGCAACCATTCTTATGCATCAAAATGCAAAATTATTTGGTGGCTGCTGGTACTTTTAGATATGAGTCAATTTAATAGATAAAAATTTGTAATAGAAATGGCAGCCAGATGCAAAAGGTGGCACCAAGCTATGGATAAATTCTTACTTCAGGTCCACAGGTCACCATAAAGAGTCATCTAAGCATGTCCACTAGGTCTTTAGCTTGTAAAAAGTGAAATAGAGGTTCCTCTTCAAAGAGACTTTCCTCCCTGTCTAATTAGGAATAAATAGTAACTTCTCTTAGAAGCAAAATTTATTCAAAGACCTGTGCTAACATTCTTAGATGTCTGCTAGCCATAACAAAGAAATCAATGTACTTTGTGTTCTGAGCTCCCATATTTTAGCCTAAATATTTGCCCTGGCATGCTTATACTGGTCCAAGCAAACATTAGGTCATAGCCTGTTCCTCTTCCTTATTTGAAGGTGTTTTTACCTTTCTCAGCATTCCACGAGGTACTTCCTCCTTCCTTTGTTCTCTCTGCCTTTGCCTCTGTTGGAAATTAGTAAGTTGCTAGCCTATCGGGACAAATACAGAATGTGAGGTCCCATTCCAGCCAGTGGAAACCGAATACAGCAGTAGCATGGATGCGTCAGGTTATAAATGACCCTGTCTCCTTTGTTTGGTGTACTCTTGTGGCAAAACTGCTGGTGAGTGAACCCTTTCTGCAAAAAGTAAACTAGCCTTGCTGAGAGATCCCTTGTCTCAGTGTTGATTTTTGCGACACTGAGCACCTGTTCCCAACAAGCTGAAGTACCACAAAATGGAGTTTTTGGCCTCTCTCTCTCCTCTTAAAGAATACACTTTTAAGGCTGAACATTTGTCTTAGGTTGTTAGAAAAGCTTAAACATGCAATTTTATCTGATATGAACTTAGGAATGTGCCCCAAGGTTGCTTTCAGGAAGAGATTTTTCCAACTTTATAAAAATCTTGCTCTTCTTTTTTATTGATTAGTTTCTTGAACTATGTCTGTGCACAATACAAGTCCTTTCCATTGTAGGTAAAGGTAGCCACTCAAACCAGCTACAATCAGATGCCCTCTGAATCCTTTTGACTATTTCTGCTTGTCCTTGTGCTTGTTTCCTTGTGCTATTGTTTCTTGTGACCTCATCAGGGACTTTTATTTCTAAGACTTCCTTCAGGCTACTGAGCTATGCACACAGGAAACTGGAAGTGCCTGAGAACTTGCATTCCCCCAGGGTGGTTTTAAAACAATGATTGATGGTGAAGGGCAATGAGAATCCAGCTTTCTGGCCTCAGGTCAGGAGAGCTCTGATGTTGAAGAAATTGTCCAGGGACTTTGCCTGAAATCATACCTTACTCTTCTCTCTGTAATGCTTCCTCTAGTTCTTTAATAAATTACTTGCACATGAATCCTCATTGCAGAGTCAACCTCTAGGGAACCTGACCTAAGATACCAGCTCACATTAAAAAAGGCTGAAGTCATTTTGGTGAGGCTACTACAAGAAGCAATGACAGACAAACAGCACAGCGTGCTCTTGGAAACTGGAAGTCAAAAGCACTTAGGTCCTAGTGCTTCTCTTCCAACCATTCACAGTCCTTCCCCTCTGCTTTTCTGCTAGGAAATATGACCCATTAACTGGTAGACATGGCTCCCATTTTGGCATGATTTTCAAACATTTTTGGCCCATAGTAGTACCACAACCCAATATTCCCTCACACATGCACATACACACAAAACATATAAACATAAAACAAATATTTGTGAAATAATGCTTGCTCTCCCTACCTGTGATAAACTCCATTTTCACTGTTTTCTGTTATAATTGAGTCTATTTCATTTTTTTTAAATGCTAGCAGCAACCAACTAAATTGATTTCAAGGCCCATTAATGGGTTATAACCAGTACCTTGGGACATTAAGTGTTTGCATCTAAATGCTAATATTACTAGAAGAATTGTCCCAATAAGTCATTATCATCCACTAACACCTTGTGCAGCAGCTCATTATTCATGCAACAAATGTGTTTAGAGCATCTGCTCTGTGCAGGACATTTTTGCTGGGAGCCAAAAGGATACAAACATAAGAAGGCATCAAACCTCACCTTTAAAAGTTCACTATTAGGAGCCATAGTCACAAGCAACAGAAGCCCATTTCGGCTGATTCATATAACATGAGATATATATTATATACATATATAGTGTTCAATATGACTATGTATACAGTTTTATAATTACAGAGATGTTGATGATAGATATAGTAGATGTTGATGATAGATAGAGAGAAAGTCATTTTTCCAGGACTATCAGGAGAGGGAGAGAACAAGGTAGAGAGTTGCACAGCCATAATCACAGTCATCATTGCACCCCAGAAGTGGAACTTTGCTGCCTCTGCTGAGCCCTCCAAGCTACAGCATATATGGCCAGCACTCCCAGCCCACCCTGGACCCCAGTCGCTACCACTGACATCACTGCTATTGCTGCCTTGGAAAAGTCTATGTGGCAGCCACAGTAGACCTCACCAATCCTAGATGGAGTACCCTATCACCACATCTCTGAAGCATCAGCTCTGGAATATAAATCCAAAGTGATTGTATCCTACTGTTTAAATCTGAGCCATGGGCCTTTGCATGGTGACTAAGAGTTTAGACTCTGGGGTGAGATTCCTTGGCTTCAAATCTTGGCTTTTCATTTACTTGCTGTGTGATCATAAAAATGTTACTTTCTCTCTCTGTGCTTCAGTTTCCTCAACTGTATCAATTAGATAGTAGTAGTACTTACTTCATAGGGTTGTTTAAGGATTAAATGAGTTACTACTTGTAAAGTGCTTAGAATCAAATGTTGGGGTTGTGACGAATATCTGAATTACTGGCAGCAAATCCGTATGGGTATGCAGCAACCTGAATTCTGGCCTCCTCACAAGAAAGAACTCGACTGAGGGCCATGAGGCAGATAAAGAGACAGAGGCAAGTTTCAGAGCAGGGGTGGAAGTTAATTAAAATGCTTTAGAGCAGGAAAGAAAGGAAAGTACACTTGGAAGAGACCCAAATGGGCACCATGGAGATCCAATGTGGCATTTGACCTTTGGACTTGGGTTTTTATATGTTGGCATACTTCCAGGGTCTTGCTTCCCTTTTCCCATGATTATTCCCTTAGGGTGGGCTTCCGCATGTGTGGTGTCCTTGTACTTTGGAGGTGAGCATGCTCAGTGTGTTTAAGAAGTTGTATGCTAGACCAATAACAAGTTCTGAAATTGAGGCAGTAATAGCCTACCAACCAAAAAAAGTCCAGGACCAAATGGATTCACAGCTGAATTCTACCAGAGGTACAAAGAGTAGAGTAGCTGGTACCATTCTTTCTGAAACTATTCTAAATAATAGAAAAAGAGAGACTCCTCCCTAACTCATTTTATGAGGCCAGCATCATCCCGATACCAAAACCTGGCAGAGACACACAAAAAAAATTTCAGGCCAATATCCCTGCTGAACACCAATGCAAAAATCCTCAATAACATACTGGCAAACAAAATCCAGCAACACATCAAAAAGCTTATCCACCACAATCAAGTCAGCTCATCCCCGGGATGCAAGGCTGGTTCAACATACGCAAATCAATAAACGTAATCCATCACATAAACAGAACCAATGACAAAACCACCTGATTATCTCAAGAGATGCAGAAAAGGCCTTTGATAAAATTCAACACCCCTTCATACTAAAAACTCTCAATAAACTAGGTAATGATGGAATGTATCTCAAAATAATAAGAGCTATTTATCACAAACCCACAGCTGATATCATACTGAATGGTCAAAGGCTGGAAGCATTCCCTTTGAAAAACCGGCACAAGACAAGGATGCCCTCTCTCATCACTCCTATTCAACACAGTATTGGAGGTTCTGGCCAGGGCAATCAGGCAACAGAAAGAAATAAAGGGTATTCAATTAGGAAAAGAGGAAGTCAAATTGTCTCTGTTTGTAGATGACATGATTGTATATTTAGAAAACCCCATCATCTCAGCCCCAAAACTCTTTAAGCTGATAAACAACTTCAGCAAAGTCTCAAGACAGAAAATCGATGTGTAAAAATCACAAACATTCCTAGACACCAATAAGAGACAAACAGAGAGCCAAATCATGAGTAAACTCCCATTCACAATTGCTACAAAAATAATAAAATACCTAGGAATACAACCTACAAGGCATGTGAAGGACCTCTTCAAGGAGAACTACAAACCACTGCTCAAGGAAATAAGAGAGGACACAAACAAATGGAAAAACATTCCATGTTCATGAATAGGAAGAATCAATATCGTGAAAATGGCCATACTGCCCAAAGTAATTTATAGATTCAATGCTATGCCCATCAAGATACCATTGACTTTCCTCACAGAATTAGAAAAAGCTACTTTAAATTTTATATGAAACCAGAAAAGAACCCATATAGGTTTTATATGAAACCCACAAAAGAACCCAAGGCAATCCTAAGCAAAAAGAACAATGCTGGAGGCATCATGCTACCTGACTTCAAACTATACTACAAGGCTACAGTCACCAAAACAGCATGGTACTGGTAGCAACACAGATATATAGACAAATGGAACAGAACAGAGGCCTCAGAAATAACACCACACATCTACAACCATCTGATCTTTGACAAACCTGACAAAAACAAGCAATGGGGAAAGGATTCCCTATTTAATAAATGGTGTTGGGAAAACTGCCTAGCCATAAGCAGAAAGCTGAAACTTGATGCCTTCCTTACACCTTATACAAACATTAACTCAAGATGGATTAAAGACTTAAATGTAAAACCTACAACCATAAAAACTCTAGAAGAAAACCTAGGCAATTCTGTTCAGGACATAGGCACAGGCAAAGACTTCATGACTAAAACACCAAAAACAATGGCAACAAAAGCCACAATTGACCAATGAGATCTAATTAAACTAAAAAGCTTCTGCACAGAAAACAAAACAAAACAAAACAAAAAAACAACTACCATCAGAGTGAACAGGCAACCTACAGAATGGAAGAAAAGTTTTATAGGCCCCTCATCTGACAAAGATCTAATATCCAGAATCCACAGGGACTTAAAACAAATTTACAAGAAAAAAACACACAATCTCATCAAAAAGTGGGCTAAGGATATGAACAGACACTTCTCAAAAGAAGACATTTATGCTGCCAAAAAACATATGAGAAAAAGATCACTGGTCATTAGAGAAATGCAAATCAAAACCACAATGAGATACCATCTCATGCCAGTTGGAATGGCGATCATTAGAAAGTCAGGAGCAACAGATGCTGGAGAAGATGTGAAGAAATGGGAACTCTTTTACACTATTGCTGGGAGTGTAAATTAGTTCAACCATTGTGGAAGACAATGTGGCGATTCCTCCAGGATCTAGAACCAGAAATACCATTTAACCCAGCAATCCCATTAGTGGGTATATACCTAAATGATTATAAATCATTCTAGTATAAAAACACCTGCACACGTATGTTTATTGTGGCACTGTTCACAATAGCAAAGACTCGGAACCAACCCAAATGCCCATCAGTGATAGACTGGATAAAGAATATGTGGCACATATCCACCATGGAATACTATGCAGCCATAAAAAAGGATGAGTTCATGTCTTTACAGGGACATGGATGAAACCTGGAAACCATAATTCTCAGCAAACTAACACAAGAACAGAAAACCAAATACCACATGTTCTCACTCATAAGGGGGAGTTGAACAATGGGAACATATGGACACGGGGAGGGGAACTGTGGCCTGTCGGGGGCTAGGGGGCTAGGAGAGGGATAACATTAGGAGAAATACCCAATGTAGACGACAAGTTGATGGGTGCAGCAAACTATCATGGCATGTGTATACCCATGTAATAAACCTGCATATTCTGCACATGCATCCCAGAACTTAAAGTGAAAGAAAGAAAGAGAAATATGAATTGTCCATTATGTATTAAAGGAACTGAATTAATAAAAAGAATACCCCACACACATAAAAGAAGTTGTATGCATGCTCATTTGAGGTTTTCTTCCCTTTTCCAGTGGAATACCCTTGGAAGGTCATACTCCATTTTTTCCCTTAATGTGCATGCCTGAGCCTACTGACCCAATTCCTGAGATTTTATTGGAAGCTGATTACCAATTTCAAGTGTTTTATCTGTTTGGAAAATTGCCTGTCCCTGGTGCCTGCGATCAATTATCACTCTAGTGTAACAACTTTGGACCATCAGGAAATTGTGTCTCCCTGGTGCTGGATGCTAATTATCATTTTTTTATTCCTTTATTATTTTTAAATTTTACTTTAAAATTTTAGGATACATGTGCAGAACATGCAAATTTGTTACATAGGTATACGTGTGTCATGGTGTTTTGCTGCACCTATCAGCCCATCATCTAGGTTTTAAGCCCTGCGTGCATTAGCTATTTGTCCTAACGAAACCTGCCTCATTGTCTGAGGTGTCAGCCGAAGTTTAGTCTTGCAGCCAAGGAAATCAAGGACACAGACACTCCAAAGGTGAGGTCAGAGCAGAAGTTTAATAAGCAAAAGGAAGAAAGCTCTCTGAAGCAGAGAGGGGTCCCAGAAAGATGGGCTGCATTTTACAGTGAAATGCAAGGGTTTTAATAGACAAGCTGGTGTGGAGGGATGCTTCATTTACATAAGGCATTAATTTCTTAATCCCCATCCCACCCTTTCTAGTGCTTATATGGGCTTCTTAGCCTGAGTTGCTCCATGTTGCTTATCTCTTCCTACTGCTCATGTGTTAAAAAGGCAGGGGGTAGAACACTACAAGGTAGATGTGCCTGGTTCAAGGTAGCTCTCCTAATTGGTACTGCTGCAAGCACTTCCCCTGTGTGAGCCACCTTGTCTGAACATGTCCAGGAACGGAGAGGGCTGTGCTTACTGGGGCCCACTGTATGTCTGTACATCACACAGGAGGCCCCTTTCTGAGTTAGATGTGTTAGAGCTTTCCTTCCTTATCTGTGTTTGCAGCCTGATCTCTCAGGTAGCTCTTTACTGAACGAGAAATGACCTCTTGGGCTGCTTTTTGTCAGAAGAGGATGCTTTGTGTTAGAAGGGAATTCTACCGAGGACCCTTGCCCTATCTGCCTAGTTGATCTCTTTCTCTCTCTCTCTCTCCCCTCGCCCCCATCTCACATTCCTCCCTCAGGAGTGGAGACCCTAACAGTTGTTAGGGGGTTTGGGCAACAACTCGTCTAGCTACTTCCTGCTGGAGAGGGTCACTGAGTGGGGAAACAGCAGCTAGGGTTCCTCCTGAGGTCGATCCAGAGGTCTTCAGGAGAATGGAGTGTCCAAGTGTGTGTGTGTGTGGGCGGGGCGGGGGGAGCTCAATTTGTAGCACCATTTGGGGTCTGATAGCTTCTAGGTGAGGAGATGAAGCTGGTCAGGAGATTTAACAAACATGGTCCAAATATTAAAGCTAGTACAATCATTAATAGTGGGCCTGCCAAAGAGAGGAGCCATGATCTCCAGTTTAGCCATTTAGACCAAGAGCCCCATGACTCTGACAGTTGTTGTATCTCAGAAGCCTGATCAGCTAATTTTTGGGTGGCATACCTTACTATCCCTGATTAGTTGACATAGAAACAGCATTCTTCCTCCCAAACAAGGTGTAGGTCACACTTTTCAGCAGTTAAGAGGTCTAGTCCCTGCCTGTTTTATAGAGCAACTGCTGCCAACGAGTCTATTTGATTTTGTATAGTATCAGTGGTTCGGGCAACGTCCTTTAAACTTTTTGTAAAGTCTTTGGATGAGCCTTCATAGTAGGACAGAGAGGTTGCTAGTCCTTCAGGCCCTGTCCCTATACTTGCTGCCATTCCCAACTGACATGGTTTGGCTGTGTCCCCATTAAAATCTCAACTTGAATTGTATCTCCCAGAATTCCCATGTGTTGTGGGAGGGACCCAGAGGGAGGCAGGTAATTGAATCATGGGGGCCAGTCTTTCCTGTGCTATTCTCACGATAGTGAATAAGTCTCATAAGATCTGATGGGTTTATCAGGGGTTTTCACTTTTGCTTCTTCCTCATTTTTCTCTTGTCGCCATGAGGTAAGAAGTACATTTCACATCCCCCCGCCATGATTCTGAGGCCTCCCCAGCCATGCGGAACTGTAAGTCCAATTAAACCTCTTTTTCTTCCCTGTCTCAGGTATGTCTTTACCAGCAGTGTGGAAACAGACTAATACAATTGGTAAGAAAATGTCATCCATACAACATTTCAAAAGGGCTTAAACTTAATTTTGAGGGCTATTTCTTATTAACAGTAGGACCATGGGAAGGAGAGTAGTCCAGGGAAGGTGCATCTCTTGAGACAACTTTCTGAGGTGTCTTTTGATAATGTCTTTTTTTTTTCCTACCTTTCCTGAGGACTGGGGTATCCAGGCACAATGGAAATGATATTGTATGCCTGGTGCCTTTGAGACCCCCTGAGTGACAGCTGCTTTAAATGAATGGCCATTGTCACTTTGGAGGTATTTAGGGAGTCCAAAGCAGGGAATTATTTCATTGATTAATACTCTTACTACCTCGGATGCCCTTTATGTTTGACATAGAAATGCTTCCACCCAGTTAGTGAACGTATCCACCCACACCAGGAGGTACTGAGTGCCCCTCGATTTTGGCATACGGGTGAAGTCTATTTGCCAGTCCTCCCCTGGATAACTTCGCATTCTCTGAGCTCGAGGGGGAAGAACCCATCTGTTGAGGGAGGTGTTTTGAAGGCAGATTTCATAAGCATTAATAACCTGCTTGACTGTTTTTAGTAGGTTCTCCTCTGAGAATAATCTTTGGACACATTGGTAAGTTTTACTCTTCCCTAGATGAAAAGTTTGGTGAAGAGTCTTAATGACCTTTCACTGGTTGGAGGCCGGCAAGTGGATCTTGCATCCTCTGACTGCAACTATCCTGATGGCTAGAAAGTGGATCCGTGAGAAATGGCCCATTCTGTTTCTGTTGCAGGAGAATACTGAGGCTTTATTTCCCTGATGGAGCCTTCCCAGATTAGAGGGCCTTCGAGGGTGTTGGCTCTCTGAGGCTTTCGTGCTGCTGACTTGGCTGCCTAGTTGGCTAACTTATTTCCCTCAGCTATTTCATCTGTTCCTTTCTGATGTCCTTTACAATGCACTACCGCTACTTCTTGTGGAAGGAAAACTGAAGATAACAGCCTGCTAATTTCCTGATGGTATCTCGTGGGAGACCCATTAGGAGTGAGAAAGTGTCTCTCCTTCCAATTGGTGGCACGAGCATGGAGGATAAGAAAAACATATTTGGAGTTGGTATAAATGTTAGCTGTTTTTCCTTGGCTTAATTCATGTGCCCTTGTGAGAGCTATCAGCTCAGCTACTTGGGAGCTTGTGCCTAGTGAGAGAGACACACTTTTAAAGATTCAGGGTGACTACTGCATACCCTGCCTTATAGACTCCCAGCTCCACAAAGACGCTCCCAGCTATAAAGAGGGTCCAGCCTGGATTCTCTAGGGGAGTTTCCCTGAGATCCTCCATGGCTGCAGAGGTTTCTATTACAACTTGCTCACAGTCATGTTCAGGTTCCCCAGTTTCCTCTGGGAGGAAGGTGGCAGGATTCAGGTGAGAGCGAGTTTTTAGTTGGGCTGCAGATCCCTCTACTAGTAGAGTCTGGTATTTAAGGAGGTGGCTCTCTGTTAGCCAAAGGCCTCCTCTAGAGGACAGCAATTCTGCCACATTATGTGGGGTATAAACAGTTAAGCTATTCTCCAGAGTTTATTTGGTGGCTTCTGGCACCAGTAGGGCCACTGCTGCAACTGCCTGGAGGCAGGCTGGCTCTCCTTTAGCCACCAGGTTCAGTTCCTTCCTTAGGTAACCCACTGGCTGTTGAGCTGGCTCCTAGGTCTGAGTTAAAACTTCCAGGGCCATTCCCTTTCTTTCTGACGTGTAAAGACTGAATGCCTTCCCTATTGGAAGACTAAGGGTTGATGCCTCAGAGCTTGTTTTAACTGGTTAAAGACCCTTTTTGACTCTGGATCCCATATCAAGGAATGAGTCTTGGCTGCCTGAGTTTCCTTTATTAACTGGTATAAGAGACAGGCCATTTCCCCATTCCCAGGTATCCATAGCCTGCAAAATCCTATAACGCCCCAAAATCCTCTTAGCTGCTTTAGGGTTTTAGGGAGGGTGAAGGAAGAAATGGGCTTAATCCTTTCTTCTCCCAGTGCTCTGGACCCTTCAGATAACACTAAACCCAGGTACTTCACTGAGGTTTGGCAAAGCTGGGCCTTGGATTTTGAAACGTATATCCCCTATTGGCTAAGAAATTGAGAAGGGCCTTGGTGTCTTCCAGAGAAGCTTTCTCCATTGGAGCACAAAGAAGAATGTCATCTACACACCGTAGGACTTTAGCCTGAGGATGAGAAAACTCAGAAAGGTCTTTAGACAGTGCTTGTCCATACAAGTGAGGGGTGTCATAAAACCTTTGTGGCAACATCGTCCAGGTTAACTGGGCAGTCTGGCCAGAGGGATCTTCGAAGGCAAATAGGTATTGTGAGTCAGGGTGTAGTGGCATGCAGAAAAAAAAAAGGCATCCTTTAGGTCGAGCACTGTGGACCATTTAGTTTCCTCAAGTATTTGGGTTAGTAAAGTATAGGGATTAGGGACTACTGGATGAATTGGGACTATGGCTCATTAATGAGGCAGAAGTCCTGAACTAGTCCCCTTCCCCACTGGGTTTCTGCATCCCTAATATTGGGGTGTTGCAGAGACTAGTGCAGTGTTTGAGGAGGCCTTGCTTCTTCAGATTATTAATAATGATCTCTGGCCCTTTTCTAGCCTCTGGCTTTAGGGAATATTTTCTTTGGTTAGGAAAAGATACGGGATCCTCAGAATGTATTTGGACGAGTATAGCGGTTATAACTTGGCCAATTTTCCCCTGGCTTGCCCACACCTCTGGGTTAATATTGGTTGACACCAAGGGAAGACAAAGAGTCTGTACCGGGGCCATAAGGATGCTGGCTCCCATGCCAGCTAAAATATCTCTACATAATAAGGTAGCGGGACTTTCAGGTATGACTAAAGAGGTATGTGTCAATAGTAGGTCCCCCTAGCTACAACTAAGGGGTTGAGAAAAATATAGGGTTAGAACCTTTCCTGAGACACCCTTCACAATCGTGCTATTGGAGGAGGGGAAGCCTGGATTGGAGAACAGAGAGACTGGCTCCAGTGTCCAGAAGGAGGTCTACCCTCCTTCCTTCCATTTCCAGAATCACCTGAGGCTCCTGGGCGTAATGTCCGTTTGGACCACTGGAGCTGAGGAATTGAGCCCTGGGACCCATGAGTCCTGCTGGAGCATTTGGGAGATCAGTTCTGGACCTGGTGACCTATGTCTCTGTGGACAGTCCGACCTCTAGTTGTCCCTGCCACAGGCTGCACAGGGTCGAGGTGGCTTCCTTCGGCCTGGACAGTCCTTCTTCAAGTGCCCTGGTTTGCCACATGGATAGCAATTAGTGGATCCTGCACTTTACAGGCCTCTAAAGCAGCCATCAGAGACTCCATACTTCTCCTGTGCTTCCTCTCTTTTTCCTGGGCCTCCACCTGATCCCTATTGTAAAAGACCGAGGTGGCCACCCTCAGGAGGTTCTCCAGAATACTATCTGGTCCTATAGCTCGTTTCTGTAATTTTCTTCTAATATCAGGGGCTGCCTGAGTAATAAACTTGTACTTTAGGACTAGCTGCCCTTCAACTGAGTCAGGAGACAGGAAAGTATGTTTTATTAAGGCCTCTCTTAGCCTTTCCATGAAAGCCAAGGGATACTCATCTGGTCTCTGATCTGTTGTGGACAGCTTAGAGTAATTAAGAAGTTTGGCCCTAGTTTTTCATAGGCCCTCCAATATGCACATTAAAAAGTGTTTCCTCTTCCATTCATCTGTGGGGTCACTACAGTCCTAGCCAGGGTTTTCAGGGGGTATTGCCTCTCTTCCTGTTGGGAATGGTTGTTCTATAATTTCCTCTGCTCCCTTATCTCTACTGTTCTTTGTTGGCCTGCTATAAGAAACATGTTGTTCGACCCTGAATTTTTCTGCTGCCTGCCTCTCAGCAGCTGTTAGGGTTTGGTTTAAGATTAACGTAACATCTCTCCATGTGAGGTCATACACCTGGGCTAGATTTTGGAAAGCCTCTATATACCTGTTGGGGTCATTAGAGAACCTACCCAGGTCTCCTTTTATTTGTCTAAGGTCTTTCAATGGGAAGGGAACCTGAACCCTACTGGCACCACGTCCATTGGGCATTTCACACAGGGGTAAAAGTGAAACTGGGGAAGTGGGCAGTTTTGGAAGTGGTGAAACTAGAGGAGCCAACAGCACAGTTGGAGGAGGGAGCCCTGGATAATGGGGATAATAGGGGCTGAGACACTTAATAGTTGTCTCAGAGGATTCCCCAGAAATTTGTTTTCTTAGGTTTGGGGAATCATTCTCCATGGGTGTGCCAGATATGACTGCTAAAAGAGCTGGGTCAATTGTGCATTGCTTGCAAAGATCTGTGTTGTCCCACAGGGCAAAGAAAGCCTGTACATAGGGACTTCAGACCATTTACCCTCCCATCTACAGAAAAGATCTAATTATTGGATAATATTAAAATCAAGACTTCCCTTAGAAGGTCAGGTTTGTCTGTCCCCAAGCTGGTAAGAAGGCCACCCCTTTGTGCAAAAGAATATAAGCCACTTTTTCTTCAGAGTCTTGGGGTCAAAGGACTTCCACTGCTTCACAATGCACTCGAGAGGAGTGTAGGCTGAAGATGGTTTGTTATCCATTTAGAAAGAGATGGGGAAGGAAAGACATCCCTTAGTCTTCTCCCTCCTTTTGAAGTGACCCAGGTGTAGAGGAAGACAGTGGGGGCATCCCCACTACTATTCTCCTTCCTTTGTTCCCCAGGCCCTGGCATCCATTAAAGGTACTGCTCCTGGATGCAAGCATGACTACTCCTGCCTGACCCACTCCTCCAGATCCATGGATGGAGGACCCAGAGGAGTGGGTCAGGCAGAAATAGTCATGTTCACCTGCGTGAGAACCTAGTCTTTCACTAATTCCCCTTTGATTCCTTAGATTTGTGTGGCCGGTGTGTCTCCCCTATAGATGGATCTCGGGAGTGACTATGTAATAGTTGTATCTGGGCCAGGCCCTTCAATGAAGGGAGCATTCTGAGTTGGGCCCTATAGTCTGCTATTATGGTCTGATAACTGCCAAACCATCACCTGATAGTCACCTAATATTCCCGGTGTGTGGTAGGGGAGCCCTCTGCTGTGCTGCTGATGGCTGACAAGGTTCCTACTCTAATACAATGGCTGCTGCCATGAAGAATTGAAACAGGGAATATCTTGAGTTTCAAATTTTACCATGAGAGATGAGCTCAGCATCCAATCAAAACTCAAAAATGGGAAAATTTCCAAACCACATGATGAGCAATCCAAAAAAGAATGACCAGTGTCTATTATCTAAGCTAGTAGAATGGTTGAAAGGATGAGTTGCATGATAGATTCTTGCCCTCTGGGATAAGCACTCTGTGGAAATGGAACATGGTGTGAAAGGAAAGGAAAATCTTGGGAGCCCAAACCCACTATAGCTAAGGGAAAGTTCAGCCTGAGAACTAAGTGATGTGAAAACTACCTTCCTTTTGTTCCCAAACAGATAGCTGTAATTTTACATTGTGATTTTATCCTACGTGAAAATATAGATTTACTGAGCACAAGATGAATGCACAATTCACTTTTCCCCTCCCTCCCTCTTTCCCTTGTAAAATGTAGATTCGTAAGCTTTAATCAAGGCCTCACAAGAATAACTACCGTGCCAACTTTTTTTCCCTTTCCTCCTTTCCTTCCTATTTGTTTCTTTCCTTTTATATATTTAAACCATCAAAAACCTCTTTGGGAAAGGAAGAGGTCACAGATCCTACTGTAACTTGTGTTTTTTTGTTGTTGTTGTTGTTGTTTTTCCCCAGGTGCATCCTCGACCTTGGCAAAACAAACTTCTAAATCAACTGAGATCCACCTCACTCTCTTTTTAGTTTACAATAGGATGGACTGTGAAAAGGTCTGAGGCTTTGTAGGCCCTGGACTGGAAAAGACTGGCAGCCAGAAATCTGTGTGAAGAAAAATCCAGGTACAAGGCAGAGTGAAGAGAAGGGAGGAGATGATCGCTAAAGACCTCTCTACTTGACAGTTGCACCATGGACCACACCTGCTCCCCACCACCCTGAGATCATATTGCATTCTACAGCAGTAGACTTCAAGTATTTTTGCTCATATATCCCCTAAAAGAATTTTGCAGACTATTTATATCCAATAGACTTTTACGTTAACATCTAGAATTTTTATCATAAATTTAAATAGCTGAAAACGTGGTGATTTCTGGCACATAATAGAGATGCTTTAAATATATTTTCCTCAAAATCTTGAAGCTTCTGATTTAGTTTTTTTAATTTTTAGAAATTGTCTTTCCTTATAAGGAAAATGACAAATAAGGTTCTCAGTTTCAAATTGAGGAAAGCAGACTTAATTTATGTCAGAAAGAAATCTGACTGTATTTGAATTGAAATGTATGTGTGAATCCACATCCCTGTGCTACCATCTGACTTCTGAATTCCCGTTTTAGAAGAGATAGAGAAGGCATGGAACTCAGCCATGAGTTTGAGGCCTGATGAAATAATGTGTTGCCCCCTCTAATATTTTTCTACTGGAGGCTTTTTGTTTCCTCTCATACAATACTCCCTCATGAGCTGTGAAGGGTCAAGTTTTCCCCTGAGCAGCTTAGTGGTGAAGTCCTGAGCAATGTACCATAGTCAAATTTAGGATAAGTGAAGTGGGAGGAAGTCAGCTGCAAAAGGGGAAATGGGAAGAGAGAGCCCATAGACCATAGACACATTTGTAAGTTGCCAATTTAGGAAAGAATACATTTAGAAGTATGGAAGTTTATTCCTTAAAAAGATCTCAGCTGACATGCCCATTGGAAAATCTTCATATACCACCCATTAGTGTGTATGTCCCAGTTTAAAACAAACAAAAAACCCTAGAGTAATATTTAACTCAGTAATCTTTAAATTATTATATGTAGATTTTTCCATCAGGAATAATATATTTGTTTTATATCTAGTGTTTTAGCCAATCAGTACTTATATGGTGGAATGAGTAATACTCTCCTCCTCCCTATCCCCTCTATGACTAAAAAAAAAAGGATCACTTAGCAAATGGTACTAATAGTTTAGATTACACATTGAATTCTACTGTCTTTAGCTAGAAGCTTAACTTTTTACGGGGCCCTAGAATGCCTTTGGTTCTAAATTAATCTTGGCAAAATATTTCATTTAATTGTGATATGATATGAATATTTTATAAAGTGCTATCCTACTTAAAGCAAATATATAATTCAAGAAAAAGCAAAATTTAGGATACTAAGGAATTTTGCCAAAGTGTTTTAAAGAGGAGAGCCAACGAGTTGGGGAGGTACTGAGTCCTTGGCTCTTTACCTACCATGGTAGGAAGCCTCAGGGCCTTTGGAGGCAATACCAGCAAACCACTTCTGCAGAGGTCTGGCCTCAGGGCAAGGATCTTTCTGTACCACATGCTCTAAAGAGCTTGTACTGGCCACATATATTTAGACAGTTTTTAACCTAGATTCCACAATTATTGTCAAGTTGGTTTTAAAAAGAAATCTTCCTTTCTTTCTCAAACATGTACATGATTGATACAGAATTCTATAAGACATGAGAAATTCACACAGTAACCTTTATACATTTTCATGGCTGGCAAAATCCTTAGGGAACTTGTGTTATTCAATTTGTCAAGGCAATTCCTGTGTGGCAAACCATGTTTTTCATTCTCAATCCTTTACTTTCTCTCTGAATGGTAAGAAACTGACACTCAGATAGACTAAAAGCTAAATAAGTGATTAAGTGATTGAACGGATGAATGAAAACCTATTAAATGCAAAGCATCTAGCCAAATTCCTTTGGACTAAGCAAGTTTAGTTCTCCTCTCGAGGAGCAGATTATTCCTTCATTTCCTTTTCCTTCTATTTCCCTGAATTTGTCTGCAGGCAAGTGTCCAGTAATTCTAAAAACTCCTTGAAATGACTAAAACAGTAAAGCTGAGACATGACAGACTGCTGGAGAGCTAGGCTTGGGGCCAGCAATGCTGAAATCACCATGAACTGCTCTCAGGGTCTCAGGAGCAGGGCGAGGCAAGAGCAAATAGGCCTATGGCCCTCAATCGCCTGTCTGATGCAATACTCTGGTTTAGCAAGAGCAGAGGGGATGGTAGAAGGGGAGAGGTGGAACAGAGAGGAGATGAGATATAAGGCGACCAAGTTAACTGATTACACAGCTCAGGTTTTCTCTTTAAATGTTAGGCTCCCATAAGGACAAATTCCACTCCATCTGTTACTAACAACAAATGAGAATAAACGTAGTCCCCCACCCTCAAAGATATAATGGTTTCTTTGAAAGTGGTGAATTTAGTTTAATCTCTAACCCTTCTCTTCTATCAACACTGGATATTGTTAAAAATGTATTTTATGATTATGTTTCCAGAAATTTTTTTACACCTTTTAACCAGAGTGAGTTTTATGTCAAGAGCTGCTAAAGGGCTCCCTAGACTTGATCTTCTGTCTGAAGTGTAAGCTTTTATACTCTACAAAGGAGATGATGTTGCCAGACCTATGCACATGACTTTGTGACTAGAAGGAGGTCAAGGATTCACAGCTAGTTAGTTGTTAATTGCCAACCCAGTAGCTATTTCCCACTCTCCTTGTAGAGGGAACTCTAATTTGTTTTAGTGTCCTTCAGCACAGGTGACTTGACCTAGCTCAGGCATACATCTCTGGTCTAAGTCACTCACGGCAGTCCCACTCCTCTTGCCTGCTATTGGTTTTGTCATGAGCATGTGACACAGATGTAGTCAAGGAGTTAAGACAGAAATCAGGTTAAGTCTTCCGGGAAAGGTTTCCTTACTCAAAAATAAAGTCACAAGCAAGACACTATCCACTTGTCCTGCTGGATGTTGTGATGGTACATGATAGCTCGTACTTAAGCAATCATTGTGCGTCTGTGTGGGGAACTAGCTTGAGTATACAACTAAGACACTGAGCATGGCAGGGTAGAAGACAGAAATAATTTAGATCCTTGACAATGGCATTGAGATGCTGAATTAAATAATCCAGGCACTGTCCTAGTTTGCCCCTTCTTCTTGTGCCCTTATTATTTAAACCTTCTGTGGTGGTTTTAAAATATGTCCACAATTCTTTGATTCTGTTTCCTGTAAGAGATGAAACCTAATTCCTCTACCTTGAGTATGATTTAGTGGATTTAGCTAGATTTAGTGACTCACTTCTAACAAGCAGAATAAAGTAGAAGTGATGGTATGCAACTACAGAGGCTAAGCCTTAAAGGCACTGTGGCTTCCTCTTTAGTCACATTCTCCAGGATTACCCAGACTGGGTGAAGCTAGCTGTCATGTCATGAGGACACCCAAACAACCTAAGGAGATGCCCACATGGTGAGGAGTTGAGTTGGTCACCTGCCAATCGATAGTAGGTGAGTCATACTGGAAGCCCACCTTCCAGTCTCAGTCAAGACTTAAGATGACTGCAGTCTCTGCCTACATTCTGACTACAACACCATAAGAAACTTAGTACAACCCAGCTAAGCCACTCCAGAATTTCTGACTTGTAGGAACTGTGAGACAATATATATTTGTTGTTTTAACTCATTAAGTTTGGGGGACATTTGTTATGCAGCAGTAGACAACTAAAACAATTTCTAAGATTGGATTCTCTGGCCTTCTCAGACAAAGGCACAGTAATTGAAAAAATGTTCTAAAAGATTGCATCCTACAACCAGAGAATTACAGGTTCCTCCATGGGTCTTCTGGTTCATTCTCTCTTTTTTTGAAAGACTGTGTAATGCTCTTTGAGATAAATAGATGTCTTTCTCATTAGGCCTTCTGAAAAAGGAGATAACAGTTGTTCCAGGGCATTACTTTCACAACCATCTGGTGAGAGGCTGAAATCACTCTGGTTATGATTAAACCAATTGCATCTCATTGTATCCTTAGAATAGTGTTTCCCAAACTTTCTTACAGAAAAAGTATCCTGAATTATACTAACTGATATCCTACAAAAAGAGTGCTGGAGACATTGAGTTTTAAAATACACATACAGCATACTAAAGGCCATAGAGACTTTTTGCAAAAAAAAAAAAAAAAAAAAGAAAAGAAAAGTAAAGAAAAGAAAAAGAAAAAAATCTATTTAATTTTTGTAACTGAGAATTTCTCAAAGGCAGGGTGACTATAGATGGTCCCCTCCATGCTCCTTTCCGCCAATAAACATACCTATGAGCATTTCTTGGGGCATAAATGTTGTATCAAACACATAGAAACATGGGTGTGGATGAGAAAGAGCTCATCATAATATACACTGAATGGAATGTATTAGCATGAATGATCAAAATAATCCAAAACACTACACTCAAAATAACATAGCCATCCTACAGTTATACAGTCACATTCATTATCTGAGTAATCCGCAGCATCTAAGTTTAGACTTAGATCTTGAGTCAGAAATAGTACAAGAATTATCAATGTGTAGTTAGTAGCAAGTAAGACTCATGTACATTTATTCAAAAAGATCAGGACTTGTCTCCAAAACTCCAGACATACAGATTAGTTTCTTGTTTCCTATTAAACAACATTTTTTCCCCCCTCCTTTTAAAATGTTTATCTTATTACTGCAGGAAAATGTTTCATCTGAAACATTTGGTATAAAGAAAAAACTTACAGAGATTTCTGAAATATTGATATCTGGTATGTAAGACCCTGAATTAGCACACCTCTGCCAACTAAAAGGTCACATAATTCACCTGTGATTCATACTGCTGAGGAAGCCAAAGCCCTCTTGACTGGTAGTGCCTTGGCAACAGAATTCCTGGATTCTATCACGTTAAGCCCCAAAGTCAAGTGAGTGAAGCCCCACACTCCTACAGTGAGTAGGAAGATCACTCATAGCAGTTGAGTAGGACTTATCCTAACCAGACAAGGTCCCATAAAGGAAATGGTTCTGTCCTGGGGCTGGGCCAAGTTTGACATGCCCAGAATAAAAAGATTCTTCAGTGAGGGAGCTTTGAGGAGGTAATAATTGCCTCTAACTCTTCCTTAGCATTTCAAAGAATTTTTTTGACTCTTAAAATCAAACCACATTAAACCACCCTTTAAGACTTCAGCAGAAATGCGATCTATGGAAACAAATGTATGCAATTGGATATATAAGTAACCCCAATTTCTCCCTCCATGCCTATGGTTCTCTATCTCATTCCTGCTGTTTTCACTTTGTCTGCCACCCGGGAAAGGAGGCTGCTTTTATAACTCTGGTTCAAGTGAGGACACACATTCTCTTCCTTAGTATGCTTAGTAGGAAGGAGACATGCTGTCATTTAGGTATTTGTTATCTAAAAAGAGATCTCCAAAAGAAAATAAATGGAATTATGGAATAATTTTTCAGTGGTCAAATTTTAGAAAATGGGATTCTAATGCTATAACAATTGCACCTTGGTCCTAATGGCAATTTAGAAGTCTGTTTGGACTTCTTTCTGGCTTCTTAGCTCATTGCTCATACCCCTTTACTGAGAGACAGAAGCATTGCCATCCAAGCCAAGGACAGAATGACTACGTCTTCTTCTCACTCAGACCCATCATTCCCCAAACTTTCAAATTTCAGGTTTTCTCTAATATGAGGGATTTCTTGTCTACAGCTTTCCCAATTTCCCATATCCAATTCATCAGCAAGTCTGAGAAGGGTATCACTGAGTCCCAGAATTTCTATGAACTAAAAAATACTTGAATTCTTTTTGCTCTGCTTGAGGGAAAGTCTATACTGTAGACTGCATTTATAAAGAGAACCCACAGCTACTAACCCAGTAGCTAGGGAGGACTTAGATAGTTGCAGAAACCAGAAAGCGTCTATAACCAAAATGCAGTTTCGGTTGCTCGCCACTTGCAGAATTCAGCTAAAAAGAGCGAGGTTTGGTATAGAGAAGGTGACTTTATTTCAAAGCTTAGCTTAGGGGAAGAAGTACAGCCTCCTTCCTTTAAAGGTACCATTTTCCTTTTGGGGACAGAAAGTAGAGGCTTTTAAAGGGGCACTTGGCACAAATAGTATGCAGAGGAGGGAACAAGCAGGTGCAGGGTCTACATGGCTTGCTTTAGTGCCTTATCTACCAGGTGGTCGAGCTGGCGCCATCATGGGCAGAGCTAGGTTGTAAGGTGAATGTTGTCTCAAGATACTCTCCAGGTAAGAGAGAGTTCCATCGCGGGCATACGTTGGGTTATAAATTGACTGTTGTCTCTTGAGGCAAGCTCCTGTTAGGAGAGAATTCTGGCTCTGGCGCTTCTAAGTAAGCATATAGTTAGATAAGCTTAC
Organism: Papio anubis; assembly: GCF_008728515.1. Lineage (NCBI taxonomy): Eukaryota > Metazoa > Chordata > Mammalia > Primates > Cercopithecidae > Papio > Papio anubis. The sequence goes on from NC_044980.1 coordinate 104,778,123, forward strand.
CATGTAGGGAGTGTCTGGTTAAGGGAAGGTAAAGGTTATAATCGCATTTCGAAAGAGCTAAGTAAGAAGTGGAAAATAGGCAAAGAGGAGGAAAGAGAAAAGAAGATGAAAAAATTGTAATTAAAATAACTCATTTTCTTTCCATTAGAAAAATGGGGATACTCAGTTACAGGTCCACTGAGTGAAACCACATAGGACCTGAAAAGAAAAATAGACTAGGCTCCCTTAGTCGATTTTCTCCCTGGAGTTAAACATGAGCTGCTCAGACATTACCTGCTGTCTTAAGCAATGAGTTGCTCAATATCCATTATCTGAGGCCCAACACAGGATTATCCCAGTGGGAAGCTCTACTAGCACAGGTGGCTGAGCAGCCTGGAGACAACAAACCTGTCCTGGAAAGATGGAGAACCTCCTGGGAGAACAGGCAGCATCCTCCAGGTGAGGGAGGCAATAATTCCAGCCAGACTCACCTACACAAATTTGGAGAGCCCACAGAGCCAGATGCTGCTTTGCCCGTGGGAGTTACTGTCATGGAAGAACACATTCTGATCCATATCTGAAACACAGTAGCGGGGGTGGGGCAAGTGGGTAAGAGGGGTATGGAAGGGCCACCAGGGAAAGAAATAGTACTTTCGTAGGTTTAAAATGTTTTACCAATTATTTTTTTAGATAAGAAATGTAGATGCACAGTACTTTTGAAAACTGATAATTTCCCTCCAATATTTCTCCACAGTCTCCTTTGATACATTGCACTCAGAACAGTCAAGCTGGGCTCATGATCACACGGGAGGGAGGTGACAATGGAAAGCAGATAAATGAACTTTTGCAGCCAATTCATGAGCTCAGAGAACAGATGTTTACTGAATGTAAGCAGCTAGGACCTTATACAATATCCCAGAGATCAATTTACCCCAGCATGGCTTGGACTTATCAGAGAAGACCAATGGACCTGAATGGCCAGGCACAAAGAAACAAGGAAATCTAAGCCTTGAACAACAGAGACAAAGGACTGAAGACTAGAGGGGAGGATGTACCCCTGCAGGGAGACATGCTGCAGAACAAAGAACAAATGAAGTCTTACTCCCTTCCATACCATGGCACTTACTACACAGGTACTTTGAAATTTAGCTATGACTCCAGGGAGAAGGCAGATATAAAGGCAGCTTGATCAAGTTTCCACTTCTCCAATAAGAATACAATAAAAATTAAGTTTGAATATAGAGAAAAATAAGGGTATAACTGGTTTGGGATAAAATTATCCCTGCAACAATCATATTAAAATATGGAGTAAAATTGTAATGTCCACTCCTCTTGCAGAAACATAAAATGTACATCTTAGAATAAAGGAGTAGCATCCCCTTTCTATCATTTTAATGGTATGCCCCAGGCTTTAGTACCACACTTGGATAGGAGGCTGTACTAGTTTGCTAGGGCTGCCATGACAAAAGACTACGAACTGAGTGGCTTTAAACAACAGAAATTTATTCTCCCATAGTTTTAGAGGCCAGAAGTCCAAAATTGAGATGTTACCAGGGCCATGCTCTCTCTGAAGGCTCTAGGAGGGAATGCTTCCTTGCCTCATCCTAGCTTCTTATGGTTGCTGGGATCCTCGGTGCCCCATGGCTTGTAGGTGAGTCATTCTCATCTCTGCCTTTGTCTTCCCATGGTGTTCTCCCCTGTGTCTTTGTTTCTGTGTGGTTTTTTTCCTCTTAAGGACATTGATCATATGAGATTAAGGGCATGATATGGTTTGGCTCTGTGTTGCCACCCACATCTCATCTGGAATGGTAATTCCCATAATCTTGTGTTGAGGGAGAGACCTGGTGGGAGGTGGCTGGATTATGGGGGCAGTTTCCCTCATGCTGTTCTCATGACAGTGAGTTCTCACAAGATCTGATGGTTTTATAAGTGTGTGACAGTTCTCCTTCGTACACTCTCTCTCCTGCTGCTATGTAGGACGTGCCTTGCTTCCCCTTCACCTTCCACCATAATTGTCAGTTTCCTGAGACCTATCCAGCCATGTGGAATTATGAGTCAATTAAACCTCTTTTGTTTATAAATTACCCAGTCTCAGGTAGGATCTTAATAGCAGTGTAAGAATGGACGAATACAGGGCCATCCTATCCCAGTATGACCTCACCTTAAATATTTACATCTGCAACAACCCTATTTCCAGATAAATTCACATTCTGAGATTCCGAGGACATGTATTTTAGTGGAACAATATTCAACCCTGTACAGAAGCTGTCACCACTCTGCCCACACAGTTGTCCCAAATGCATGACTACAATCCCCTTGATTTCCTACAGAGAGAACAGAAACCAAGTGGAAACGAAGATTTCTTTTTACTAAAGGTGCACAGAAAAGTAACTGTAACACAGCAAAGAAAATGAGTTAAAACTCTACTAATAATGTCTACTTTCTGAGTGGGCATCTAGGCTATCTAGGTGTTTCTCTGACTAACACGAGGTGCTATGTTCATGGGCAGGAACCAAATTATTCTCACTCATGGAAGTGCTTTTGACTCTGTGCCCTTGGACAGGGGGCTCTCCTAAGGCCCCCAGAGAAGTATTTCTCTTTCACTATGGTCCAGTATCTACCTCCCTGACTCCATTTCCTGCCCTGGGATTAATTTCTTTACAATTGACAATAGGAATGGCCACTCCCTTCAGGAGAACAGCACCTTTCGCCTTAAGAGAAGAGGGATCTTACCTAATAAATAATTCACAACATAATCAGAGAAGAGCTTAAGAGTTAAACTTCAGTACATTTTGAGGTTTTCAGTTTTAAATGATGCCAAAAGCAAAAACTGGAGTTTACTGAGAAAGTGTAGCAGATAAGTGTAACCCCCTAGAGTCCAGGGGTCATATCTGTCTTTCTCACTGGAGTAACTTCCAAGATTAGCAGAATCCTGCACGTAGTGTTCAAGCATGATTCACTAAATGGACAAATCAAACTTGAATTGTTCAAGCCTTTTGAATCCTTTTTAATGGTCTCTTTCCAAGTATGGGGTAAAGATTATTCCTGTTATATTTTTCAAATACTAATTTTCTATATACAGCTCTCAACACTTACCTCCTCTCTTCCCTGAAACTTGCTGCTATCTAACTGCATGCAGAGAAAAGGAGAATTAACATCCTCCCTTCTGACAGAGCAACAAACTTTGAAGAGACACAATCCTGGTTAAAGTATAAAACACATACTTTATGTTTTATGTAGATAAAACTAGAACCTTCAGGTAGAAAGGACCCATCTGTTATCCCCAAAGGAAGAATCTGCCTCAAGTCCCCAATTCCTTTAAAGGGTACTTTTCCAGGCTTCTCTACTTCTCATCCTTGTACCAGATCCTTCCCTCTTCCTGTCCCACCAGGTAACTCATGATTTGAGAGGGCAGCAGCCTCTCACCCACATAATCTCACAGGGCACTGGACCCAACAGTCCATGACTCCAATTTACCTGGTCACCTGATTCAAACTTAGGTTGGCCAAAGCTGACCTCCAACTTATGCCTGCTCTTGACTTCTTAGTCCTCCCCAAATTCTCCTTGTGCTGATGTTTGCACCCATTTCTGGCTGCTCTGTCTTGCTCTTGTAATCTAACCTCAGTGTCTGCCTCTCTGCCTTGACTCCTTTCTGGCTGAGCTTTCCCTCAGGGTTTCCTCTGGCCCTGTGTCCATCCAGTCCTTCTAGTATTACCAGTGACTCTGGCTTTGATCTATGAGTTCTTGTAGTAACACATTCTTCCTGGCCATGCTCACCCAGGGCACTGGACTTCTGTCCCCTGCTGTACTCCTCTCTGGGAGCTCCATTCCCTCACTCATAGTTTGTTTCTGTTATACCAAGGCTGATTCTTACTTTCCTTTTCCAGTTATCCTATATCTCTAATAAAGTCATCAGATGGATCACCAAATTACTGAACACGATTTAGATAAATATTTTATAAGCCAAAACTATCCAGATTTATGGGAAGTTATTGTCAATAATTGCATCCTATTTTTATTTTATTTCATGGTAAGAGTATGCTACTCAATTTAAAATCAATCTTTGCATCCAGGCAAGTGGAACTTACTAAAATTTCAAGATTCATTTTCTCCTTGAGAAAAAGCAGTATGGTGTAATGGCTAATGGTATCAGAGTATGGACTCTGTAGGCAGATGACATGGTCTAGTTTGCATTTCAAATCAGTCACTTACTATATGTGTGACCTCTAGAACAAGTTACCAAACCTATGCCACATACTGGGGATGATATTATTTCCAACCTCAAAGGCCTATTGTAAAGTTTAAATGCCTTCACACATGTACAGTGCTTGGAACAGAACTTAGGGCATAAAAAGCTGGTGAATACTAGCTACCACTACTATTGTTCTTGATCAACAGCTTAGTATTCTGCAGTCATCAGCTCAGAGATCACCCCTGAACTCTAACAACACTCTCAAAACCTTTTGACAAGTATTTAAGATAGATAATGACATCTTTATAACAAACAAAGTAGTTTTCTTACTGGATGAAAAGAATATAACCCTGCCATTATGGCTTGTAATAGCTGGAAAAGCAACCTGGATCAGTCCATCGATTACTGGAGAGACTCTGATCTTACTCAGTATCTTACTCATAACCTATCTAGGATAGACTCACAGATAGATTTTGTTGTTGTTAATCATGCCTAGAAACTACCCTCCCCCTTGCTCTTGGTCTTCCTTCCTTTTCTACCCTCTCCCTATGACTACTTTTATTCCTGGCAAAGAGTCCATGGATCCTCACATCTTTCAGCATGGAACACCTCCTAGCAAATGAACCAAACTCCTTTACAAAGACTCATTACTTCTCACAGCAAACATCTGATGCACAAAGCAGGCTCAAGGGACAGAGATTCTGATCCTGTCTCCTCTGGAATGATGGAGTAGGAAAAATACAAGGAGCTATCATTTCTGGCAGAGTCAGGACATCATAACCAAAGCATCAATTTCCCTTTTAAAGATATTTTAGAGCAATCAGCATTTTTCCCAGATGTTACAGTCTGGGAAATCCTCATTATTTGTGGATTCCATATTTGTGAATTTGCCAACTCACTAAAATTTATTTGTAACTCTGAAATCAATATTTGCAGCACGTCTGTGATCATTAGTGGTCATTAGCACAGTGTGGCAAAAAAATTCAAATTGCCTCATGTGCAAGTTTGCAGCTGAGGTCAAATAAGGCAATATTCTACCTCTTTGTTTCAGCTCTCTTACTGTAAACAAGTGTCCTTTTCATGATCTATTTAGCACCATGTTATTTGAATTTTTGTGCTTTTTGTTGGTGATTTTGCAAGTGTAATACAGAAACTCTATCTAGTGTTCCTGAGCACAAGAGGGCTGCAATATGCCTTATGGAGAAAATGGATAAGCTTCATTCACGCTGTTGGCAATAAGTCCAAAGTTAATGAATCAGTGATACATATTATATAAGGTGTCTTTAAAAAGAAACATATATAAGACAAGGTTATGTTTTGATCAGTTGACAAAAATACTGTTAACAGAGGCTTATAGGAATCTGACTATTTCCTCTGGGAGCAATCATTCAATGTTCAATTAACTTGGTGTTCATAGAAACTTCACTGATTTACAGTGAATAAGAAGAATCAACTGTACATCCAAATCTGAATTACTGCATTCAAAGAAAAATTACCATTGCTAGCCACTCTACAAGAATAGCACAGTAAGTTGTCAAAATAAAACTACTTCTTCAAGGTAAATTTACTCCTTATATAAAGGGAAACACTGTGATAGCCTTTTGTGATAAATAAAGATGCCTAATATACCCTTACCTGAAAGACTATGAAATACCAAAACCAAAATATAGTTTAAGGATAGGGATAAAAGATAAAATAAAACAAAAACAATCCTTGAAATACTGTTCCCTCTCTTTTCTACCTACTGATTATCAAAGTGCAGTTCAGAAGACAACCAGGAAGTTTCCACCTTCTCTCTGCTACCCCAAACTACAGCAGGCATGAAGTCGTATTGGCAAGGAAATCAAAGTGTCTGTCTGTCTCCCACGTTCCAGGTCCATAGAAAGAGAATTCAGTAGACACATATCTTCCCTCCCTTACAACTGGCAGAAACTTTGGAGAGAAGAGCTAAAGTAGGCATGGCTTTCTCTACCACACACCACTCATCACCCACTACTCTGTCCTAGTGGAGGGGAGTCACAATTATAGGGATGGGCCCCGACTCTGAAGACAGAGAAAAGAGGCAGGTGACCTCGTGCAAAGATTAGGAGTACCCCAGTTCACCATCACTTCTGAAACCTAATCCAAGTTTGGAGTTGCCCAAGGCCACTCTCACTTCTGGTACTCACTGCAAGTTTGGGGGTCCCTGAGACCACACTCATGCCCCATAATTCACTAGAAGGACTCAGAGGACACAGCAAAACCATTATACTTTTGGTTATAGTACAGCAAAAGGATACAGATTAAAAATCAGCCAAAGGGAGAGGCACATAGGGCAAGGTCGAGATTTCTGGGTATGTATATGTCACACAATGTCTTCAATAAGTCTTCAATAAAATCCATAAAGTACATTTATGTTTTATAAAATGCATTCCCTTTTTGGGGTATGGAGCAAACCCTGATTCTTGCTTTAAGGTTGTTGCTGGAGAGACCACAAAATAACTATGGGATCCCAGAAATCTCTGGGTTACCAAGAAATAAATGGACATCAAACTTTTCTTTCACAAACCAATTGCAAATAGGCATTCAATTGCAAAGGAAGAAATTGATGAAGATCATGTGGGAAGTTATTAATCAGTCATATTTTCTGGCTATTTAATTATCTTGTTATAATCTAGAGTATAACACCTGAGTGAAAGCCCAACATCACACCTTTTTGTATTAGTTTGCTCAAGTTGCCATTACAAAGTACTAAGTGGCTTACACAACAGAAATTTATTTCTTATAGTTCTGGAGGCTACAATTCCAAGATCAAGATGTCAGCAGGATTGATTTCTTCTGATGCCTCTCCCATTGGCTTGTAGATGGTTGTCTTCTCCACATCTTCACA